>NC_090271.1:231361711-231665878 GCF_040414725.1 Anabrus simplex | reverse complement strand
TACGAGTATAGTTTGTGAATAAGTGGCTGTCAGCACCGAAAATTTGCCATAAATAGAATAAGCGATTTTACCGACTAAATATAAACTCCTACCCCCTCATGTGGGACACCATTAAAAATTTCTCTCTGAGCCCAAGACCAATCGCAACTGATCTACTGTACACTTAGTGCTGTCGCCCAGGTGGCAGTTTCTCTATGAGTTGTTTACCTAATCTTTTCTTAAATAATTTCAAAAAGTTGGTAATTGATCGAACAAATCTCTTATAAATTATTCCAATTCCTACTTCCTATTTACCGCAGTTTGTTCTCCTGAATTACAAATTAATCGCCATAGTATGTTTTTTCCAACTTTTAAAAACACCACTCAACTTTGTTCTTACTAATGTCATTTCATGGCATTTCTGCGCTGAAAGCTCGGAACATACCGCTTAGTCGAGCTGTTCGTCTCCTTACTTCCAAGTCTTCCCAACCCGAAATTTGCGACATTTCCATAATCATTCTGGTTTTTTGCGGGAAATCACCCAGAACAAATCGTGCTGCTTTCTTTTGTTTTTATAGTTCTCGAATG
Organism: Anabrus simplex; assembly: GCF_040414725.1. Classification (NCBI taxonomy): domain Eukaryota; kingdom Metazoa; phylum Arthropoda; class Insecta; order Orthoptera; family Tettigoniidae; genus Anabrus; species Anabrus simplex. Next base: position 231,665,311 of record NC_090271.1, on the reverse strand, counting down.
AAGTAATCCTGGTGAGAGTCCCATACACTGGAACCATACTCTGATTGTGGTATAACCAGTCATTTTTACCCTTACTACAACCCCTAAATACTCTCATAACCATATGAACAGATATGTAGCCTTTATTTTCAAATCCGTTCCTGTGATTACTCCACTGAAGATATTTTCTTAAATTAACACCTCAGTACTCGCATAATGACCATGAGGTACTTTCACCCCATCAACTCAGTAATTAAAAATCCTCTCAATTTGTACTGTTAGTGAAACTCGCAACCTGACTTTTAACCCCGTTTATCATCATATCATTAACTGCTGTCTATCTCATAACATTGTCGAGGTCTTTTTTCAGTTGCTCACAATCATGTAACTTATTTATTACTGTATACAGTATAAAACCAGCTGCATAAAGCCTTATATGTGAATCCAGTTCTTTATTAATGTCATTTATATACGTTATATAAGAAATCATAAAGGTCCAATAATACTACCTTGAGGAACTCCCTTCTTAATGAACACAGGAACAATGCTTCACCCACTATAATTCTCTAAGTTCCATTTTCTAGAAATGTAGCCACCCACTAATTTGCTCTTTTGTCTAGTCCAATTGTCCTCATTTTTGTCAGTAGCCCCTCATGATCTACCTTATTAAAAGCCTTGGATAGGTCGATGGCAATACAGTCCATTTGATATCCTGAATCTAAAAGATCTGCTAAATATAGCTGGAATTCTACAAGTTTACCCTCATTGGATACTACCACAACGGTTGCTCTTGGGATAAAGTTATGCAGAGTCGAAAATATGAGAATTTCTTAATTTGCTTCATATCATCATTTGACAGTTTAGTTGCGGGGTGTCCAAAGTAATGGTAATGACGTGGGGATTCCTTCTTGCGTGTGGAGACACTCAGAATGAGAAACGTATGGTAGTCTATGCATGTGCACGCTTGGTTCGCTATAACAGCCCACGAGGAGCCCCCGCTAGTACGATAGCAATGACCTTCGGACTGGCAATAACAACCCCTACAGTACGGTCAAGGAATATTTCCCTTGATCTGCTGATCTATCCTTACCATAAATAATTGTTTTTTGAAATAATTCTTTCTTAATCCGTTTACCCTCCAGGGTTGGTTTTCCTCGGACTCAGCGAGGGATCCCACCTCTACCGCCTCAAGGGCAGTGTCCTGGAGCGTGAGACTTTGGGTCGTGGGTGGATACAGCTGGGGATGAGGACCAGTACCTCGTCCAGGCAGCCTCATCTGCTATGCTGAACAGGAGCCTTGTGGGAGGGATGGGTAGATTGGAAGGAATGGACAAGGAAGAGAGAAGGAAGCGGCCGTGGCCTTAAGTTAGGTACCATGTCGGTATTTGCCTGGAGGAAAAGTGGAAAACAACTTCGAGGATGGCTGAGGTGGGAATCGAACTCCCCTCTACTCAGTTCACCTCCTGAGGCTGAGCGGACCTGTTCCAGCCCTCGTACCACATTTTAAATTACGTGTCAGAGCCTGGAATCGAACCCGGGCCTCTGGGGGTGGCAGGTAATCAAACTAACCCTTACACCACAGATGCAGCTAAATAATAATAATAATAATGATAATAATAATAATAATAATAATAATAATAATAATACTATCAGTTTAATCTCTTATTAGAAAATATATTATTTACATTTTCAATTTTATAATTTTCCCCAATGTGGGGCAGCCATATATACAGATTACAAGTATTTTGAACCAGATAGTATACTCAGAACTTGAGGAAAAACATGGATAAAGTGATATACAAAATACAGGGTAGTCAGAAACAACTTGAACCGGATATATGAGCATAAGAACTTTCCTCATGCTGATAATTTATTTGAAAAGAATAATTCCATATCTAGGGAGCCTCCGTGGCTCAGGTGGCAGCGTGGTGGCTCTCACCGCTGGGTCCCGGGTTTAAATCCCGGTCATTCCATTAAAGATTTGTGCTGGACAAAGCGGAGGCGGGACAGGTTTTTCCCCGGGTACTCCGGGTTTCCCTGTCATCTTTCATTCCAGCAACACTCTCCAATATCATTTCATCTGTCAGTCATTAATAATTGCCCCAGAGGAGTGCGACAGGCTTCGGCAGCTGGCACAATTCCCATCCTCGCCGCTAGATGGGGGCTTCATTAATTCCATTTCTGACCCGGTCAAATGACTGGAAATAGGCTGTGGATTTTCATGACGCACCATCTAACGCTCATATATCCGGATCACGTTGTGTCCGACCACCCTGTATACAATAATTACATTCTACATAGGTAGTTTTTCACAATGAAAGGTAGGGCTGCAATATGGCACCTCCCTTAATAGTAGTCTAATAATAACAACATGGATCGATTGAAGAGGAGGAAACATTGCAAGAAGGCAGACCCCACATAAATGGGAAAATTGCAAAGAAGGTGATTAATAATACAGCAATAATAATAATAATAATAATAATAATAATAATAATAAACTATAGCACTATTTTCGGTCAACAGAGGAACACTTATTACCGAGCTCGATAGCTGCATTCGCTTAAGTGCAGCTAGTATCCAGTATTTGGGTGATAGTGGATTCGAATCCCACTTCGGCAGCCCTGAAGGTGGGGGTAGGATGGTGCTTATTGTTTTAAAAGGAAGTACAGCCAGGCAACCATCCTCTATATAACACTAATCGGTGAAGAAGTGGAAGGGATCCGACAATTCGAAAAATGAAGGTTTCGGCCAAAGAAAGACAAGGACCACGAAGGACGTGAAAATGATTTGCTAGGCCTCGAATGCTCTAATACAGTTGGGGTCGGAAAAAACAAGAGTTGACCAAGAGAGGTCGGATAGGATACATGAAAGGAGGAGTCTGGTATAAGTGAAAGCAGTGCCATGATTCAGCTGAGGGCCCGTGGTTGCCAACCCACGCTCCCAAATTGAGAACCCCGAACCCCTTTTAGTCGCCTCTTACGACAGGCAGGGGTTACCGTGTGGTTTATTCTGCCGCCCCCACCCACATGAGGAAGCCCTGACGGTGGTTTTCCGTGATTTCCCATTTTACACCAGGTAAATGCTGGGGCTGTACCTTACTTAAGGCCACGGTCGCTTCCTTCCCACTCCTAGCCCTTTTCTGTACACCATTGTCGCCACAAGACCTACCTGTGCCGGTGCGACGTAATGCCAATTGTTAATGTGGAACGCTTTTTTATTGACTACATTTTTTATGAATATTTTTTTCATTGTTTGATGTTATGAGCTGAATGTATTTTTCAAACATGTTTAATGTTCAGATCTGTTATCCTACTTCTGTTACGGACTTGGGTATCTTCATCACCGAGAAGAGCTGTTCACATAAGTACTCGACTTGTTTCCATTCATTTCGAAACTAAAAAGTCTAGAGCCTCCGCTTTCGCAGTGAACTCCATTGTGTTAACTGAGTCGTACAGTGTATTAGAGCACAGTGGGACGGTGAAGTCACACCCCTATGCCAATGCAATGTGCTCGCTGCCATTTTCACAGAACCTGCACATCGTTGTGCTGGTCGGTCCGAGCATGAATCTTTCGTGCTCCCATGGTGCGCTATGGGCTGCAAGTGCCAGACCTGTCCTCGCTACTGAATTCTGAAATAATCTTGTTTGATTCCGACCATTGTATGTGTATCCTTGAATAGAGAATCTTAAGCCCAGTATAACGGAAGAATTTCGATAGATTTAGGAGAATTTGGGCAGAAGTTACATGGTGTAGGAAAATTTGAAAATTATTAAATATAGGCTATTTTAGGTATCATGTTAAATACATACTTTTATTACTTATATTTTGAATTACCATATATAAGGTTTTACCTTACTTGGTATTACTGATGTCCAGATTCTTCTGTGTTGAGGTTGGTATATTTATGCTAATATAATAATAATTGTACCGGAAGGTACACCCGCCCCGTACATTTAAATGAAGCGCTTTGGAGAATGCCGTCTAAAATCTAAAACTCGCAACAACTAATACAAGAAGTTTGGACGTTTCTCTACGGATGTCTCTACTACAAACTTATGTTATGCCCTACGGTGTGAAGGTTGACTAATTGCAAAGTAATTTTGTATTCTAAGGTTTCCTAAACTGAATTGATTATTCTTTGTTTTTGGTGCGTTAAAGTTTACAACACGTCTATCTCTTCCCCCCCAACTTAAGATGTTGGCCAATAGAAAATTTTGTATATTTATTTTTCATCCAATCAACAATGTCTGGTATTTATTTAATAATAAGAAGAATTGGGGGTGTGTCGGGCTTTACCCTCGTGTATAAAAGCAGGCATATTTTCGGATTAGGTTGTCTTATTGATTGTTCCAGTCTACAGAGTGTGTGTTTAAAAAGGAGGCGGGGGGCGCCTCGTCCCTCTTCGGGAAGTTTACCAGCTCAAGGTAATGGCAGTTATGGCTTAACTAAGTGATAGTCTTTGAGAGCTAGCTCGAGTGGAAGGTTTCCACTCTTTAATAATGTAACTTTATTTTCTAAAATGTCGTCGCCATAAGACCTATCTGTGTCGGTGCGACGTAAAGCCCCTAGCAAAAAAAATATTTTCTAAAATGTAAATTTCAAACATGCCGACGGAACTTACCCGAAATCAAGGAATAGAGTGAGCTACCTTCTCGCGTTCCCTCTCAACTTAATTTTGAGGTGACTGATTTTGTAACATTTTTCTGCTTGTAATTTTTGTAACTTAAATATTTTCTCCAACGAGTCACCTCAGTATTATAGGCTTAGCCTATGTAACTTCGGGCTATAAGCCCAAATAGGGTTTTACGTTGTTTTTTTTTTTTCGATTTTCAAGGAGCGCAAGCGTCCGCCTCCTTTCCATTTTGGTTTCTGGGCCAGTTATCTAACCATTTGTTTTTACCGAAGGCCTTGTAGAATGGGTATGTGCTACCCCTGTTACAATCAATGTCATTCCCTTTAAAGGTATCAGACTGTTGTTCATTCAAGACAGTGAATAATGTTGGAATTTGTAAAATGTAGGTTGTGCCTTTGATAGGTCTGGACATTTCTGGAAATAGGTTCCTAAGTTGTAAATTTTATAGAGCATAGGTGCTCTTTCTATTAATGTAAAGGTTGAGTGGTGTCTTTGGAAGGCTGGAATGGTGTGATGTTTGGAGAGCAGTCTCCTATGTGGAGCAAAGGTGCTCTTGTCATTTATAATACAGTATTGCTTCTATATCTCATTGTTGTACCTAAAATCTTGTTTTTCGCTTAGCGAATTGTTTTGTTAAAATTTAACATCTGAAAAGAAACCAAAAGATAGCAGAGAAAGAAATATAGCTCTGATTTTAAAGTTTTAAATTAATCTTCTTATTGTCTTATATCGACCCATTACCGGACGAGTTGGCCGTGCGGTTAGGAGCGCGCAGCCGTGAGCTCGCATCCGGGAGATAGTGGGTTCGAACCCCACTGTCGCCAGCCCTGAAGATGGTTTTCCGTGGTTTCCCATTTTCACACCAGGCAAATGCTCGGGCTGTACCTTAATTAAGGCCACGGCCACTTCCTTCCCATTCCTAGGCCTTTCCTCTCCCATCGTCGCCATAAGACCTATCTGTGTCGGCGGGAGCAACTAGCAAATATCGACCCATTCATGCCTGCACATTCTTTCACCTCTGTCCACCACGGAATCCGCCGTAATAATAATAATAATAATAATAATAATAATAATAATAATAATAATCATAATAATATCAAGAATCTTGCTTGAGGCAACAGAAAACATCAAAACAAATAGGTGGACAACGGAAATCCGTTACCTGCTACAGAACGAAAATCAACAAGTGGGAAGTAGAGTCAGAGAGAAACCACAAGAAGAAGGCAGGAGCTAAGTGAACAGAAGAAAGAAGAACCACGCTGAGAGAAAAATTGAAGGCTGCCTGGCAAAGAAGGAAATGCACAACTTCTAAGTGACCATTGCGTGATCAGTTTTCTGGTCTTTTTCGCATCTAATAATAATAATAATAATAATAATAATAATAATAATAATAATAATAATAATAATAATAATAATAATAATAATAATAATAATAATAATAAATGTTAATAAATGTAATACGCGTGGGAGATAGTTACGAGTTTAATTTCTTTTAAATATCAATGATGAAAGTTATTAGACTAGCTAAAACGGGATCAAGGGGTAAACATACTTGCCAGTAAATCCTACCGACACTAGACTGGCGTATCTGAGTACCTTCATATACCACCGGAGTGAGCCAGGATCGAACCTGCCAAGTTGGAGTCAGAAGGCCAGCGCTTCAACCGTCTGAGCCACTCAGCCTGGCAAACATGCTTTGGAGTAGCTATGTCTCTAAATAGCTGAACAGTGCAATGACTTAATAAATATGTATCTGTCTCTATGGTCGGGGCCGGGCTGATTGGCTCAGACGGTTGAGGCGCTGACCTTCTGACCCCAGCTTGGTAGGTTGATCCTGGCTCAGTCCGGTGGTGTTTGAATGTGGTCGAATACGTCAACGTCGTGTCTGTAGATTTACTGGCACGTAAAAGAACTTCTGTAGGACTAAATTTCGACACCTCGGCGTCTCCGAAAACCGTCAAAAGTAGTTAGGCTACTGGAACGTAAAAACAGTAACATTATTGTCTATGCTTGGGCTAAATAATTAGCCATCTGTGTCGCTCGGCGATAAGCCAGATAAGTTAGTTCCCAATAAATAACATCAGTAACATAACAGCCATAAAGATAACATTAATTAATAAGTTTTTATTTATGTATTTAACGTACTTGTTGGCTGAATAGTCAGCGTTCTGGCCTTCGGTTCAGAGGGTCCCGGATTCGATTCCCGGCCGGTCGGGGATTTTAACCTTCATTGGTTAATTCCAGTGGCCCGGGGACTGGGTGTTTGTGCTGTCCCCAACATCCCTGCAACTCACAGACCACACATTACACTATCCTTCACCACAATAACACGCAGTTATCTACACATGGCAGATGCCGCCCACCCTCATCGGAGGGTCTGCCTTACAACGGCTGCACTAGCCTCACGAAATTATTACGTACTTATTTATTGATCCGCCTCTGTGGTGTAGTGGTTAGTGTGATTAGCTGCCACCCCCGGAGGCCCAGGTTCGATTCCCGGTTCTGCCACGAAATTTGACAAGTGGTACGAGGGCTGGAAGGGGGTCCACTCAGCCTTGGGAGGTCAACTGAGTAGAGGTGGGTTCAATTCCCACCTCAGCCATCCTGGAAGTGGTTTTCTGTGGTTTCCCACTTCTCCTCCAGGCAAATGTCGTGATGGTACCCAATTTAAGGCCATGGCCGCTTCCTTCCCTCTTCCTTGCCTATCCCTTCCAATCTTCCCATCTCCCACCAAGGCCCCTGTTCAGCATAGCAGGTGAGGCCGCCTGGGTGAGGTACTGGTCATTCTCCCTAGTTGTATCCCCCGACGCAGAGTCTGAAGCTCCAGGACACTGCCCTTGAGGCGGTAGAGGTGGGATCCCTCGCTGAGGCCGAGGGAAGAGCCAACCCTGGAGGGTGAGCAGATTAAGAAAGAAAAAAATACTTATTTATTGACATCACGCTTGCCCATTACGATGCCTTCAGACTTTTAATGTAGTCATTACTGGCCGTTTATAAATTAACTGAGGGAGTTGGTCGTGCGGTTAGGGGTCGCGACCTATGAGCTTGCATTCGGGAGATGGTGGGTTCGAATCCTACCGTCGGCAGCCTTGTATACGGTTTTTCTCTGTTTCACATTTTCACACCAGGCAAATTCTTGGGTTATACCTTAATTAATCCCACGGCTGCTACCTTCGTGATCCTAACCCTTTCCTTGCGTGGTCGAATACATTATGTCTGACGTTAAACCACTAGCAAAACAAATAATTTTTTGTTAAGTATTTCACTTCATATTTCATATAAAAAGTTAAATTATATTGATAAACAATTTACGCAATATTGCTTGCACAGTTATGTTAGTGGCGCGCTGACGGCCAGGGTACAGCTTGATCATGCAGTATGCGCTTAGTGCATTGTCCCTCTTCAGGCTACAGTCGCAGGTTTTGCGTTTCAGGTTCTCACAGAACCGTCGTTCCCTTCTTTATTCAAATTCCGGTTTATAACCAGTAACGTGCGTATGCTTTTTTCTCAGTTTACTCCGGTTTTCCCTGTCATCTTTCATTCCAGAAACACTCTCAAATATACACTGACTGACAGAGCAAATGCAACACCAAGAAGGAGTGTTCAGAACTTTATGCCAATTGCAGGGTAGACTGACGTCACTGAGGTATGCTCATGATGTGAAATGCGCCGCTGTGCTGCGCACGTAGCGAACGATAAATGGGACACGGCGTTGGCGAATGGCCCACTTCGTACCGTGATTTCTCAGCCGACAGTCATTGTAGAACGTGTTGTCGTGTGCCACAGGACACGTGTATAGCTAAGAATGCCAGGCCGCCGTCAACGGAGGCATTTCCAGCAGACAGACGACTTTACGAGGGGTATGGTGATCGGGCTGAGAAGGGCAGGTTGGTCGCTTCGTCAAATCGCAGCCGATACCCATAGGGATGTGTCCACGGTGCAGCGCCTGTGGCGAAGATGGTTGGCGCAGGGACATGTGGCACGTGCGAGGGGTCCAGGCGCAGCCCGAGTGACGTCAGCACGCGAGGATCGGCGCATCCGCCGCCAAGCGGTGGCAGCCCCGCACGCCACGTCAACCGCCATTCTTCAGCATGTGCAAGACACCCTGGCTGTTCCAATATCGACCAGAACAATTTCCCGTCTATTGGTTGAAGGCGGCCTGCACTCCCGGCGTCCGCTCAGAAGACTACCATTGACTCCACAGCATTGACGTGCACGCCTGGCATGGTGCCGGGCTAGAGCGACTTGGATGAGGGAATGGCGGAACGTCGTGTTCGTCGTGTTCTCCGATGAGTCACGCTTCTGTTCTGTCAGTGATAGTCACCGCAGACGAGTGTGGCGTCGGCGTGGAGAAAGGTCAAATCCGGCAGTAACTGTGGAGCGCCCTACCGCTAGACAACGCGGCATCATGGTTTGGGGCGCTATTGCGTATGATTCCACGTCACCTCTAGTGCGTATTCAAGGCACGTTAAATGCCCACCGCTACGTGCAGCATGTGCTGCGGCCGGTGGCACTCCCGTACCTTCAGGGGCTGCCCAATGCTCTGTTTCAGCAGGATAATGCCCGCCCACACACTGCTCGCATCTCCCAACAGGCTCTACGAGGTGTACAGATGCTTCCGTGGCCAGCGTACTCTCCGGATCTCTCACCAATCGAACACGTGTGGGATCTCATTGGACGCCGTTTGCAAACTCTGCCCCAGCCTCGTACGGACGACCAACTGTGGCAATTGTTGACAGAGAATGGAGAACCATCCGCACTCTTATTGACTCTGTACCTCGACGTGTTTCTGCGTGCATCGCCGCTCGCGGTGATCCTACATCCTACTGAGTCGATGCCGTGCGCATTGTGTAACCTGCATATCGGTTTGAAATAAACATCAATGATTCGTCCGTGCCGTCTCTGTTTTTTCCCCAACTTTCATCCCTTTCGAACCACTCCTTCTTGGTGTTGCATTTGCTCTGTCAGTCAGTGTAATTTCACTAGTGGACCCGTGCGCTGCTTCACAGTATTCCTTATAAATAGGTCAGATAACTAATCTTGATATGCCTGTCGTAGTCATATTGTTTCTCCTGCCCATCTCAATAATTTTATGAACATTTAATACCGATAATATAGTTTATGGATTTTCCAAAAATAAAAAAAAATGTGTTTATTTTTAAAGAAGATTCCAAATACCAATTTTAACGTCTGTAACATCTTCAGTTGTACGATTCCGCCCGTATGTGTGTCTTACTTTACAGTTTTCTTTCCCAAACAGTAAGTCATAATATGTTTACCATACCGATTGGGAACGAACTTTGACTTAAACGGCATTCAGAGTGTCACAGTTTATCTCAGCTACACTAAACACTATGAATTCGTCACTAATATAGTTATTTTCGGATTTTTAAGTTTCACCCCCTTCCTTTAGGGGTGCTAGGGGTTTCTTGCCCCTACAATAATTTTTCCAGATAGAAGCAGAAATAAGTTTTAAGGAACACATCATAATCTTCACATACTGTTGGGTAGGCAACCCGCTGATCGGACTTGTCTTGCGGTTTGCTTACCTTCCCCTATTTTATTTTTCACCCCTTAGTGCCGAACTACCAATCAGATTTCGTTCAAACTACTTCATAATCCCTCTCAGATGTAATAAGAACAAACTGTGAAAATTTTAGCGAAATCGGTCCAGTAGTTTTTGAGTCTATTAGCTTCAAACATACCAACATCCAATTTTATATATATAGATTTCATCTGTCAGTCATTAATCATCGCCCCGGAGGAGTGCGACAGGCTTCGGCAGCCGGCACAATTCCCATCCTCTACAGGCTTCATTTATTGCATTCCTGACCCGGTCGAATGACTGGAAACGGGCTGTGGATTTTCATTTTCAGTCTTTTTAATAGTTCTACACAATAAATAATTTCGGGCTAAAATGTACGATTTTCAGTCTTCGATCAGAGTTCATATGTTAGGTGTTGGCTCCCTTTAAATGTGTCTATGTCTTTATCGGGAACTAAGCATAAACCCCACACTACATTACAGTAAGGCAATCGAATTCGCTATGAAACTTCTTTCTAGTACACCTGCAGAGCAAGGCCTAATTTATTATACGTCTAGCAAGACTGCTCTTTCACCCATGCTTTGTTTACGTACTTAGCTCTGAAACTGGTAGCTGACGATAGATCGGCAGGTGCGCGTCTGTCTCAACCGCCGCTGACGATAGATCGTCAGGTCTACTCTACCAGTAAATACAGCTAGAAGAAGTTGTGAATATTTCCGTTAGATGGCAACATTCATCAAGCATGTTTTCTCCTTGGAACGTGGAATGTTTCGGTGTTAAATACATCCACTTATGTGTGATATCTTTGAAACAAATGAAGGTTTCCATTCGTATAACTATCAAACACATGTTGATTTTGTTGTAACTTGCCTTCATTGTTAACTGCACACACGATGACTACATTTTTGGATTTAAATGATGAAGATATTCTAATAGAATTAAATGCATCTGCAAATTCAAGGCCTACTGCAGCAAAACGGATAAGAGTTGTGCCACCTGTGGTAGGTTATGAACACCCACCTGTTAGAAATCTATCAACTACTGTACTTGTTTGTTGAATAATTCCTAAAGTATTAACACTATTTACGTAAAATTTGCATGCCTATTATCAGAATTAATTTCTCTACAAAATGTATATTTTAAAAAGGTTCAGAAAACTTTGTGTAAATAAAAAACATATTTGATTTTTTTGAGGGGGCCATTTAAAGGGACTGATTAAAAAAAATATTACATTGAGCGTAAATAGAAACCACTTCTCAAATAGTCCAGTTCATACTGAATGTTTCGGTGTATTATATGTGCATATTCTGTGACTAATACATCTGTCAGAGTGACATAAATCAGCTACTGCAAATGTGTGGTGCACACCCACTTGTTAGAGCTATTTCAACTATTGGTTTGAGGGTTAAAGAAACGGTCCCTTATTCCCTGTTTACCACAGAATGGAGGTCGTTCCTTTTTCTTTCTGAAAAACAAATTGCACACAAGATGAATACAATAATTATAGCGCTAGTTACGCAAATTGGTTTTCCTCTTTTGGTCATTAATTTAAGTGGTGGATGGGAAGAATGTGCCTTTGATTTTTACTGTCGGAGGTCCATTTTTTTAATGGATGGCAGTGTGCACTATATTCTACTTTATAGCTAGTAATGCGCGTATGCTTGTTGGGAGCGGTTGATTAAGTGCTGTTAAATTTGTAATAAAAACCGTCTTGCTAGGGATGAAATCTGTTGCATTGAAAGAAAAGATTATCAGGATTCTAAAACGACACATGCTCATGTGAAGATAATGTTGATTCAACATCATTTATTGAAAATAGACAAGTGCGGAAGCTGACATGGTTAAAACGGATCCTGGCGATAGACATGATCAGTGATCGGAAGAGTGCAAGGAAAATGTAATTGGGATCCATTACAGTTACCTGAGAAATATTTTACTCGATTACAAATTACCCCCCCCCCCCTCCACTGTTTTCCTTGTATTATGTGGAACAAATATGTCAGCGATTTTTCCTTACGAGTAGTGTTATGTAAAGTAATTGCATTTTTACCGATTACCTGTTGAAAAAGTAATTTGTCATTGATGACTACGATGCGTGTTGTTCAAAGGGGCCTAACTTCTAGGTCAGCGGCTCCTACTGGTACGAGCTGGAACGAAATGAAATGACAATTACAATTTTAAAATGTATCCACTGACTAGAATTTAGAACGAATGATCGTGAACAATGATTATGAATTTAAAATAATCAGTGGATCTAATTCGCAATGTCTTATTTTCTGATAACATGATAGAAAATATAGATTACGGCAGTATAAGGCATTGCCGTGAAGTGCCGCGAAGAAGTTAAAAAACACCGAGCGAGTTAGCCATGCGGTTAAGGGCGCGCAGCTGTGAGCATGCATCCGGGTGAATAGTGGGTTCGAACCCCACTGTTGGCAGACCTGAAGGTGGTTTTCAATAGTTTCCCATTTTTACATCAAGCAAATGCTGGGGCTGTACCTTAATTAAGGCCACGGCCGCTTGCTTCCTACTCCTAGGCTTTTCCTATCCCATCGTCGCCAGAAGACCTATCTGTGTCGGTGCGACGTAAAACAAATTGACAAATTGTAAAAATAAGGTTAAAATAACACATTAAAATACACAAACTAAAACAGAGTCAATAGAATAAAACGTCGTTAACAGTAAAATAAAAACGAATACGAAATACACCTTTATACACGATCAAACAGGCCACTATTCCTAAGAAAATGGATGACTAGGTCAGTTGACTGCTCGTCATCTCGTAGGATGAGGGCGATGGTATTCGGAAGTTGTAGACTAGGCGCAGAACGGCCAGGTCCACGCACTCCGTAACGATGTGTACCGCGGTAAGATGACCGCCGCAAGTTCACACCGGGAGTGGAGGTGGGTAATTTGTAATTGAGTAAAATATTCTTCAGAATTTCCTTACACTCTACCCATCACTGATCATGTCCATCGCCAGGATCTGTTTTAACCATGTCAACTTCCGCACTTATGTATTCTCAATAAATGTTGTTGAATCAACATTATCTTCACATGAGCATGTGTCGTTTTAGAATCCTGATAATCTTTTCTTTCATTGCAACAGATTTTGTCTGTAGTAAGACGGTTTTTATTACAAATTTAACAGCACTTCATTAACCGCTCCCAACAAGCATACGCGCATTAATAGCTGTAAAGTATAATAGTGTAGCCTACACTGCCCGGCTCCATGCCTAAATGGTTAGCGTGCTGGCCTTTGGTCACAGGGGTCCCGGATTCGATTCCCGGCAGGGTCGGGAATTTTTACCATCAATGGTTAATTTCGTTGGCACGGGGGTGGGTATATGTGTTGTCGTCATCATCATTTCATCCTCATCACGATGCGCAGGTCGCCTACGGGAGTCAAATCGAAAGACCTGCATCTGTCCTCGGGCACTCCCGGCACTAAAAGCCAAACGCCATTTCAATGTACACTGCCATCCATAAAAAAAAAATTTAAAAAATATGGACCTTTGACAGTAAAATTCAAAGGCACATTCTTCACATCCACCACTTAAATTAATGAATAAAAGAGGACAACATTTTTGTGTAACTAGCGATATAATTGTTGTATTCATCTTGTGTGCAATTTGTTTTTCAGAAAGAAAAAAGCCCACTGAAGTGCACGCAAATGACCCTATGAGCAACATTTTCACACCAATCATAACAGGGACTGGCTGCATAAGGAATGGCATTACTAACATCGCTCATACCTCAGTTACTTTCATATCGTCAAAGCCAAGGATAAGATAGAGACTGATCAATGAAAGTAACAAAATTGCTCTAGCCTGTACCAGAAGACTTAGTGCACTGTACACACTAGGTCCCACCAGCAAAGACATATTTTTATTATTAGTTACTTCGGGAGATTTAAAGTCCGTTTACCGAGCTCGATAGCTTTAGTCGCTTATAGGTGGGCCGGCGTAAGGTTGCACATGACAGCTGCACACAATATTGGTCACACTGCAATGGCGCACGAAGCGATGTTGCCGCTGTAACAACAGCTGATTGCACGACACATGTGTTTTTTAAAACATGGGAGAAATGTTTTTAATGTCATCGCGATGATACTCAATACAAATAAAATCTGCCGACAAAAATTGAACTTTCAACTCGCCGATTATTCATCACACAAAATTATACGAGATAAATATACTACGAAGTTCTTATTGTCGCGATGTTAGAAAACACGGAAGAAATCGGCCGACAAGGATCTCACTTCATATACACCTTCACCAATAAATGTTAGAATAATATACACCGGTGCAAACACAAAATGTTTCAAGTAAATTCTATAAAATTTACGAAATTTCAGAAACCTTATTTTCATACCTGATTCACAAAGGCAGAGGCTCGAAACCCTCCAGTTCACTGCCATCACTACCGTCGCCTTCGTTGTCACTGTCATCATCGTCTAGGCAGATCATCAACTCCTGAGAGTTACTGATGATGCCATGTATTGTCATTGCCGAATTAATGAATGCTGCGACATGGCTAAATTTCTTCCTGCACAAAGCCGCATCCATTGGAGCAATACTCTCCCGGAACAGTCCTTCCACTTCAGTAACTGTGAAGGACGTGTTATAAGTGCGTACGTAATGTTTTACTTCACCCCATACCGTACCAACTCAATGAGGTGGAAGTGACAGTGGTACGGCGGCAACCTAATAAACTCGTGCCCTTGTTCCTTCGCTACCTCGTCGACTATCTTTTTTTTTTGCCATTTGCTTTACATCGCACGGACACAGATAGGTTTTATAGCGACGATGGGACAAGAAAGGCCTAGGAATGGGAAGGAAGCGACCGTTGTCTTAATTAAGGTACACCCCCAGCATTTGCCTGGAGTGAAAATGGGAAACCACGGAAAACCATCTTCAGGGCTGTCGACAGTGGAATTCGAACCATCTATCTCCCGGATGCGAGCTCACAGCTGCGCGCCCCTAACCGCACGGCCAACTCGCCCGGTGTCGACTAATTTAGTCGTACACATATGCGCTGGGATATTTCTTTACTGCAGCCATTCCACTTATAGTTCTTTACGGGCGCTCGAAGAAGGGGTCTTGTCCATTATTACGGAGTGGTAACGTGCATTGTCCATAACAATGACAGATGGGACTTTGAGCTGTAAAAATCGTACTCGTGTCTTCGTATTGCATCAGCCTGGAAAGAATTAATTCCTATTACAGGAGATAGCTTAATTCGTTTCTTTCCCGGAGTGCTGTGAAACAAGTCCCTACTATCAGCCCCGTTTTCGCTATTGCTATGTACCCCAGTCACCTTTTCCTTCTGTTCTTGGAGGCGAACACCTGTTTGAATGACAGTACGCTTTGAAAGCCCTAATGTTTGAGATATGCGATCCACAACATGATCTACAGGAACGGAGAGACGGCTATACAAGCGTACGAATTTCGTCTCCCTCTCGTAAAACTCACGAGTTCTCCGCACTAATTCTAATGCCTGACTATTAAGGGACACTCCGCGGCTCAAAGGATTATCACTTCGCGCTTCATGACTATGTTGTCATTTCCGAGACATCGCACTGCATTCGTTAAAATAAAATTTCACAATTATCTCAAAATGAAAACAAAACTTTCATAAACGCGCGAATCACACCCGACCACGTGCTAGCGGCGACAGACAAAACGGCAACACTTCAATACAGTAGTCAAGCTACTTATAGATGGCACCACTATACTACCTATATTGCCAACAACAATCAACTGAAAATAGTTCGTATTTGTTTTGTAGCTCGTTTAAACCTTATAATATATTTTAAATGCTCATATTTGTGTAGGCAAATAAAATATTATGAACACTATACGGAATTAAATACGAATTAACACGAATAAAATGCGCAACTGTATCTGACATAAAAAGTTGTGGATTGGTGATTCTGACTGACGGGTGACGTTCTTCATTTCACTTTTGTAGTGGTGCCAACCAGACTTACAACTGTCAAGTGCAACCTTATGCCGGCCCACCTATAAGTGCGGCCAGTATCCAGTAGTCGGGAGATAGTGGGTTCGAACCCCCACTGTCGGCAGCCCTGAAGATGGTTTTCCGTGGTTTCCCATTTTCACACCAGTCAAATGCTGGGCTGTACCTTAAGGCCACGACCGCTTAATTCCCATTCCTATGCCTTTCCTATCACATCGTCGCCATAAGACATAACTGTGTCGGTGCGACGTAAAGCAAATGGCAAAAAAAAAAAAGTCCGTTTTGTTGTTACCGGTGTTCAAGAAGGTCTCTCTTTCATCATCATCATCATCATCATCATCATCATCTGTTTACCCTCCAGGTTCGGTTTTTCCCTCGGACTCAGCGAGGGATCCCACCTCTACCGCCTCAAGGGCAGTGTCCTGGAGCTTCAGACTCTTGGTCGGGGGATACAACTGGGGAGAATGACCAGTACCTCGCCCAGGCGGCCTCACCTGCTATGCTGAACAGGGGCCTTGCGGGGGGATGGGGAAGATTGGAAGGGATAGACAAGGAAGAGGGAAGGAAGCGGCCGTGGCCTTAAGTTAGGTACCATCCCGGCATTTGCCTGGAGGAGAAGTGGGAAACCACGGAAAACCACTTCCAGGATGGCTGAGGTGGGAATCGAACCCACCTCTACTCAGTTGACCTCCCGAGGCTGAGTGGACCCCGTTCCAGCCCTCGTACCACTTTTCAAATTTCGTGGCAGAGCCGGGAATCGAACCCGGGCCTCTGGGGGTGGCAGCTAATCACACTAACCACTACACCACAGAGGCGGAAAGTCTCTCTTTACCAACTAAATTTCGTTTACTTCGCAAAGAAAGCCGCTCTTTACTCACTGCATGTTGTTTGCGTGTTAATCAAGGCCGTTCCTTATTCATTTTTCTCTCTTTGCTTGCTAAACAAGACGGCCCTTTACCAGCTGAATTTTCTTCACCAGTAAAAAATCCGCTCTTTACTCATTGCTTTTTGTTTGCGTGTTGAATAAGGCTCTTTCCTACCGACTGTTTCTTTCACTTGTTTATGACAATGGTGTTTATTCGCTGCATTTTTCTTACATGCTAAACAAGAGTATTCTTTAAGCACTGTATTTTGTTCACTAGTTGAAAAGGCACTCTTCACTCGTGAGTTGAACAAAGCTGTTCTGTATCAGCATTTTATTTACTAGTCGAAGAAGGCTGTTCTTTTCCAAATATATTTTATTTACCTCTCAAAAGAGACCCATTTTTCTCGTAGCGTTTTGTCTTCGTATGTACTTTGCATATTAACCAAGGCCATTCCTTATTCACTACGTTCTGTTTACGTGTTAAACAATGGCGTTCTTTGTTAACTGTACCAACCACATCTTGTTTACTACGCCGGCGTAGCAGGGGGAGAGGTGATACTCCCACGTGGCGCGTCCCAGGTGGCGGATAGGGGGGTCCTAACCGGCTTGCCGGCGGACTTGAGGGAAATAAAATACCTCTCGCGGGCCAAACACACTACCCCCTGCGGGTGGGGGACGCACATGTAGAATACACCCGCGGTATCCCCTCCCTGTCGTAAGAGGCGACTAAAAGGGGCGACCAAGGGCTGACTGAATTAGAACAATGAAACTAATTTTGAATCGTACCATCACGCGGGGAACACCATAGGTTGCCTGTACTTGCGAGTAGTACCACTAAATTCGGTACGAAATAGGTTTGTGATTAGTAGCAGTTAAAGCCTGGCCTGGTGGATTCCAGTACCCGTGCGTCGTACCCATGTGGGCAACACCGCGGGTCTGGGCGTAGCCTGTGAGTTGTACTACTATATGAGCAGCACCGTGGGTCTGCGTTGCCTGTGATTAGTACCCACTATGTGAGGAACACCACGGGAATACCGGCGCCCGTGTTTAGTACACCTAGGTGGGGAACCTTCTCGGTTTGCGTTGACTCTTGAGTTGGGCCATTGTGTGAGACACACCATAGGTCTGCGTTACTTGTACGTATTGCAATACTTGTGAGTAGTACCATCTTTTGTGGAACACCGTGAGTCTTCGCTACTTCTGATTAATACCCCAACATGACACATACCATGGTTCTATTTTACTCGCGACATGCACCATTCTGTGGGGCCTTAAACGTGGATTTTGCACCCCCTTTAGACACCAAGCATCATTGTGCTTTATAAGTGGTTCCTTGGTCGGTAATAATGTTATTTTCGATCTGTATTGAGTCCGATCCACTGGTTTTTGTTTGTTTGTATTGTGTTTTGTTGAGTTCCTGTCCATCCATTCATTCTTCATGCCATATTTTATTTTTATTTTGGTCAGTGGATGCCTTTGCAATTTTTGTTCTTTCATTTCGTACCATTAGGGGCCGATGACCTTCGATGTTAGGCCCCTTAAAACAACAAGCATCATCATCATCATCACGCTACTCTTTACAAACTACCTTTAGTCTAGTTTCGGCGTTAAAAATGATCCGCACCCTACTCGATACAGTCTGTTTACGTATTAAACAATACATTACTCTAGTTTTTGTTTACGTGTTAAACAAGGCTGCTCTTGCCTGCTGCACAACACTATTCCTTACTCATTTCTCTTTACTTACGTGCAAAACAAAAGCGTTCTTTGCACCAT
This sequence comes from Anabrus simplex, assembly GCF_040414725.1. Lineage (NCBI taxonomy): Eukaryota > Metazoa > Arthropoda > Insecta > Orthoptera > Tettigoniidae > Anabrus > Anabrus simplex. The sequence goes on along the minus strand of NC_090271.1, from coordinate 231,646,534 downwards.
ATTTTGTTACTTGTTAAGTGCGACAGGTCGTTCCACAATTTCCTCGTTAACTTGTTACAGCAGGCTGTGTATTGCACAAGCCCGAAGTGGCTTGCTCTACTGCTGTAAGTCAGTGGCATATTGATTACTGTACGGTACTCTGAGTTTTATAATCGAGGGACCAAGTAGGAAAGCGAGAAATGCCACAAAACCATTAAGTTTGTAGGCAAAAGGAATTTGTGTACATCGCTGTTATGTAAAAATGAAGCATGGAATTGGAGTAATTGAAAGTTGTCCTTGAAAGTGAAAAACTAACAATGTGGCGTATGCCCATAATACTTCATTTGTTAAAAGGAAATATTTGGGAACATAATGTTATTTTAAATAGGATAGTGGGGATTGGAATATGAATTGATTTAATGTTTTATTGGCGAATTAAGGCTCATATCATTACGAGAACTGATGATCAACGAATGGTCGTACAGAGCACTACAGTATATCATCTATATTGTTACGACCGGGCGAGCTGGCCGTGCGGTTAGGGGCGCGCAGCTGTGAGCTTGCATTCGGGAGATAGTGGGTTCGAGCCCAACTGCCGGCAGCCCTGAGTATGATTTTCCATAGTTTCCCATTTTCACATCAGGTAAATACTGGTGCTGTACTTTAATTAAGGCCACGGTCGATTCCTTCCCACTCCTAGGCCTTTCCTAACCCATCGTCGCCATAAGACCTATCTGTGTCGGTGCGACGTAAAACAAGTTTTTAAAAATATTGTTACGTGCTCATGTAACGGTCTGCCCTTTGCCAGCCCCTTCAGTATTTCCTGGAGGGAAGGAATGAGCGCATCAGCTCGGAGACCTTCCGGCCGCACCCCGAAGATACCAGAACCTCATCACTAGGTAAAAGCAAACTTGCCGCGAAAATGAGTGTGTTGGAGCTGAGAGTTGTCGTTGTTTAGTAATTGGTGTTGAGCTGTGGTGGTTGTCTTTCCGAGTGACATGTGTTGAATAGTTCAGTGTGTGGAGCAGTCACGTGAGTTGATTATGCAAGTTATCGGCCTAGTCTGGAGTCGATCCAAGTAAACAACAGTTGCCTGATAGTCAGCAGACGTGTATTCGAACAGGGAACTGTTGAGTGAAGTGGCCAGTGGTGTGAGCAAAGTGTAAGATGTGACCTACCAATCAAGATTAAGGAGAGATCGCGCGTTCCAGCCAAATAACAGGAAGTCTGAGACTTGCTATGAGGACGAGATACTTTTTTTTTTTAATTGCCACTAACTAGTGAATAGTGAAGTGTTGTCATTCATTGTCAACTATAATTGTATGTGTATACTAATTGGGTCATCCGCGATAAAATTAGTCCAATAAAATAGTCAGCATTTTATTAACAACGTTTTCACATGTATTTCTGTACCGTACTGTTATCATATCTGGATGACATTTAAAAGGAAGCATCCAATGTGATACAGTCTGCAGTAACCTCTGCCAATCCCTAAATTTCTCAATTTTTGTTTGTAATTTTGGAGAATGAGAACCACTGACTCGAGGCTAGAACTAAAGCCATTTCAACAATTCTGACATTTTGACTTTCAAGCTTTAAAACTGTGAGTGAGTCAGATGACCTCGACGATAGAGGTCTTCTCTTAAAAATTAAGGCAGTGTTTTATGAAAAAAATAATCGTTTGTCATAACAGGACTTTTAGGCGTCCCTCTATAAAATTTTGGGGACAGTGGAACATGACTGACTAAACCAGAACTACTACTACCACCACCTCTGTCCCCCTTATCTAGGGAATTCCTTCGTCAGACTGGTATCACTGACCTGCCTGGAGAGACCAGACCGGGAGTGTTGGCCGTGCGCGTAGAGGCGCGCGGCTATGAGCTTGCATCCGGGAGATAGTGGGTTCGAATCCCACTGTCGGCAGCCCTGAAGATGGTTTTCCGTGGTTTCCGATTTTCACACCAGGCAAATGCTTCCTTCCAACTCCTAGGCCTATCGTATCCCATCGTAGCCGTAAGACATATCTGTGTCGGTGCGACGTAAAGCCCCTACCAAAAAAAAATTTAAAAATAAAAGGAAACACAAGAGATGCTTTTCGCTTCTGGGGTACTCCTTAGATATTTGTACTCAACCAGCCGCTTAGACGTCTGGTCATCTCAAACTAAGAAAAGACATCTGCTTTGCTCAAACGGCTGGACTGGAGTTGGTTTCCAAATCTGCCAGTTGGTACCCAATCATTTTCGAGACACACTCGCGGTAAAATAAATAAATAAATAAATAAATAATGTTAAAGTAAACTAGAAATGTAAAATCATGTTTAAGTCATGGATGGTAAAAATTTAAAACAGACGCGTTGCAAAAATTAATATAAACTAGTTACTCTGCCTTTTTTTAAACTCTCAATCCACTTCTGAACTGTTTTTCAATGGACTTTTTTGCCCTGGTTTTAATTTTGCTCCGTAATTTGATGCAAATGTCTCACGGAATTCCCTTGAGGATATATTGGAATATACTGTATTGTTGTGTGGAACGTAAAACTGTCCGTTCAAGGGAAATGTCACTAATATCTAATTTATTTTATTTTCAAAATGTTCCTCCACTCGGAAGCTGAAAGACAAGGAATACACAAAAGCAATATCAGTTAAAAAAAAAAAAAGTAAACTATGCCTCAGTCCGGCGCATATAAGAGGTGTTTGAGTATCAAAAGAGAACCCGTGTGCGCTTTCATTCCCCTGTCGATGAACTCATTGGAACTGATGTCGAAGGTCTTCATCAGCTCTATCGTCTTCTAGGAACCGTACCAATCACGAGACCCCCTCACTTCTACGTCGTCCAGCTCGTATTTATTCGGGAACTAATCGAGCTCTGGAAGTTTGGCTTCCGAACCAATTGGAGAGCTCAGGTTCAAACTGACCACTTAGTTGCACAGCTCTGCCAATCTACACAGTGCACTGTTCTATGCACGAAAATTGTGGGACGAAAGCTACTTCAGTACAATATTCTCTTACTACTGAGGTTCAAATTCTTATTCCATTCATCCTTCATTGCAAATTAAAATTTTAACGTGGTCACTTGCATTTATATTTAAATGTTGTTTCATATAAAAGTACCTTGTTAAGTGGTGGTGATTGTTTTAATGGAAACTACAACTAAGCAACCATTCCATCTTACCACTAATTATAAGATACTGGAATAATTTCATTCCCTCGAAGAATAAGGAGAAGAAGAAGAAGAAGAAAAGAGTTGACCGAGGGAGCTCGAATAGAAAAGATTAAAGCGAGAAGGCTGGTACAAATAAATGGAAGTAATTCCAGACACAGTTAGGGGTCGCCACTTGCGACAGGCAGGGGGATTCTCTGCTCTGTCACAGGGAAGAAAATTACTTTATTAAATAGCTTATATTTTCAATCACCGTAAGTACATTAGTGCTAACCACACTCGATAATATTAGATGGTGTCTGTTCAGTGTTCGGTCTAGAAAGCCAAGAATAAGGCCGGGAGGATTCGTCGTGCCGACCACACGACACCTCGTAATCTGCAGGCCTTCGGGCCGAGCAGCGGTCGCTTGGCAGGCCACGCCATGGTGTTTTTTTTTTTTTTTTTTTTTTGTCTGTTCAGTGTACCTTCATTTCATAAGACGCCGAAGTGGCCAAATTTGGTCATAAGAATGGCTTCTTTATTTATTTATTTATTTATTTATTTATTTATTTATTTATTTATTTATTTATTTATTTATAAGAAACAGCATGTTCCAGTTACTCTACCAACAGTGACTCTCACATTTAAGCTCTCCATTGTGTAATTTTATAAACAAGGTCCATTGTTTTACGATATCCGTGGTTTTCTAGGAAAGGAGCGATTGCCAAGAGGCCGATATGGCGGTTCTGAGGAGCCTGTTTCCTGTAATACAAGGTTTCCTCACATCTTACTAAACGTTAAGCTGTGGTTTTTGTAGGAGCCTTGACTGTGATGCCTCGTGTTGTTCTCAACAAAAACTTTCGTCTGCAGCTGCCCTTACTCCAGTCCACTTGACCCACTCAGCGACCTTTCATTCATCCTCAGTGAACTCGGTGAGCTTGTTCGCGAGTCCAGTCCTCTCTGGGACCATAAGTTGCGCCCCTTGGTAAAAAAAAAATATCCCGTAAGTTGCGTCCTATGTTTTATTTATCGATACGTAAGTTGCGTCTCATTCTCTGGAAGTAAAGGGAATCCATGCACATTAAATAATTTGATTTATTATTTATTATTATTATTTATTATGGTGATATTTTATGAGAATATAGAACATGTATAAACTGAGTCGAGAAAAGTACAGGGCCTACTGAATTTAAAGTAAATGTTCTCCTGCATATTTACATACTTAAGACTGGTATTAACAAGTTAGTGGTATAGTTTAGAATGCTTGTGCGATTCATTATTACCAAACTAAACCACATGGCGCAACAGCACCGAAGGGCCTTGGCCTACCAAGTGACCACTGCTCAGCCCGAAGACCTACAGATTACGAGGTGTCGTGTGGTCAGCTCGACGAATCCTCTCGGCCGTTATTCTTGGCTTTCTTGACCGGGGCCGCTATCTCACCGTAAGATAGCTCCTCAATTATAATCACGTATGCTGAGTGGACCTCGAACCCAGGTCCTCCGGGTAAGAGGCAGATATGCTGCTCCTACACCACGGGGCCGGTGATTCATTATTACGGCATCTATATATATATAAGAGTTTTGTCTGTACGTTGCTCAGAATCTTCTATCTATATATATAAAATAAGAGTTTTGTCTGTACATTGCTCAGAATTTGAAAATAATGGTATTTCTGTATCAGTCATGTCCATAGTAACAAGAAAATGCACTTTTTACTTTTCCGTAATTTCTGTCTGTCTGTCTGTCTGTCTGTCTGTCTGTCTGTCTGTCTGTCTGTCTGTCTGTCTGTCTGTCTGTCTGTCTGTCTGTCTGTCTGTATGTATGTATGTATACGCATCACGAGAAAACGGTTGAAGAGAATTTAATGAAAATCGGTATGTGAAGTCGGGGGATGAGCCTCTACAATCTAGGCTATAGATCATTTTACTCACACTGAGCGAAATGGTAGTTAGGGGAAGGCCTAAAATTGAATTCTTAAATATTTATGTTATTATTGGTCGTATTTTAAAGAAAATGGGTATGCAAAGTTGGGGAATAAATTGATACAATCTAGGCTGTCAATAATTGTATTCACACTGAGAAAAATGGTAGTTTAGGGGAAGGCCTGAAATTTAATTCTCAAATATTGTTGTTATTAGTAGTCCTATCTTGATGAAAATCGGTATGCAAAGTCAGGAAATAAGTCGCTATAGTCTAGGCTGTAAATTATTTTATTCACGCTGAATGAAATGGTAGTTTAGGGGAAGGCCTAAAATGTAATTCTCAAATATTTCTTATTAGAGGTGTAATCGATGAATGCTACATAACTAAGGTTATATAGTATTAAATTTGCTATTATTCATGTCTTATACTTTGTTACCGTACTGGCTATGATCACAAAGATATTCATGAATTTGGATTTTTGTTACTGAGTCCATATCAGCGCCGAGTAACGAGAAAATGGGTAAACAGTATTTAATGAAAATCGGTATGTAAAGTCGGAGAATAAGAAACTACAGTTTACGGTATAAAATATTTTACAAATCACAGAGTCGAAAGAAAACTAAATGTGTAAGCCTACAATATAGAAAGCTCATAACATTGATCAACAATAACATTACATTGACCATTGTTTGTCGTGATGTGCTTTGTGTCTTCTGTTGCCCCTCATCTCCGGTAGATAGGATTACTGCTGCGTACAGAGTATTTTTTATTTGATTTACGTCGCACCGACATAGATAGGTTTTATGGCGACGATGGGATAGGAAAGGGCTAGGAGTGCCTTAGGTCTTAATTAAGGTACAGGCCCAGCATTTGACTGGTGTGAAAGTGGGAAACCACGGAATACCATCTTCAGCGCTGCCGACAATGGGGGTTCGAATCCACTATCTCTCGGATGCAAGCTCACAGCTGCGCACCGTTAACCACACGGTCAACTCGCCCAGTCGTACAGAGTGTAACAGCCTGCCTGAATATTGATGGGAAGTAGCTGGAGCATGCCATTCCCTTGGTTTATAAATTTTCTGATACTACTGGTACGTAACACACTGGATCATCATAGCATTCGGGCTATTCAATCCCTACTCTGAGGCACTGATTGGAATGAACAGTGTGCATATTTAGCGGAATAATGGCAGATGAGTGTTCATGGCAATCTGCGGCCTGGTCATCCCAGCTCTGGAACTTTGGACTATTAGATTGGCACCACAATCTAACCGCAGCACTGTTCGTTAAAAGTGATAAGACGAGCGGCTTTCCATTTGATCGAGTATTTTATATGATAGCATTGCTTTTAATCGCTACATTCATACTTACGTTTTTGTAATGACCTATGTTGATTTCAGGTTAAGAAAACCACAAAGTCAGTCTTTCTGAGAATCCCGTAGCGAAGCACGGGTACATCAGCTAGTGTTAAAATATAATTGACATCATAAGTATTGTCTTTTAAAATGATTGGTTTTATGTTGGAAGATGCTTAAATGCACTAGTCTTTGCAAATTAGTGTCTTGAAATTTGTTGTTCAGAGACAAGCATTTACTTCTGCAGAAAATTTGCTTTATTGAATGGTACATCATCTCCAGCCCGCCTCGTGGCCATGGTCGTTAAGGCATCTGACACCGTGGTAGCAGATTCGAGTCCCGTTTGTTGTAAAAAAAAACACCACCACATGTTTGCCATTAGAATGTTGGCCGGCAGGGTAAGAGGTGGTAGTATACAGTTTCTAATGACAGCAGCCTCACTCAGACGCAAGAACGTGGAAGGGGAAGGATATGGAAAGTCCGTTCCACGGGAAATTAAGCCATCTCCAAAGTGTTGTTACAGAAAGACAAGTGGGGGCTGTAGTTCCATCTTACTGCTTCCATTATCGTTGGAATGGCAGGTTTCTGGCGACATTCAGTCAGTTTTTATTTTTTGCCAGTGGCTTAACCTCGCACTGATACTTCGAAGGTTTTCGGCGACGCGAGCATGGGGAAGGGCTAGGATTCCGAAGGTAGCGGCCGTAGCCTTCACGTACAGCCAGCATGCGCCTGGTGTGTAAATGGGAACCACAGTACACCATCTCCAGGGCTGTACGTATGTCGTTTCGCTACCACGGTCACCTTGCAATCAGCGGTATTCTCTAAGAAAGAAGTCAGATCCCGGACAAAACCATCTTTACATCTTCACTTCGAAGTAAGATGTGGAAGTAGCGAGAATGATCGATGGTGTTAACGGAAGGAAAAAACGGCGGGTGTACTCGGAATTAGAAAATAAAGGCTGAGTTAAGAATGAACTCGATGCGTATAAACTGGCTTCGCTGATGGGGTCATGTGAGGTGAATGGAGGAGGATAGATGACCTTGGAGATGAAAGAGACTGGATATGGAGTATATTTTTTTTTAATTTATTTATATTTCATATTTATTTCCAACGAGTCTATACAGGTTTCTCCTCCAACTTAGACCCTGTGATGTTAGTAATGAAGAAATCAAATCAAATCTAATATAAAGCTATGAGTACTGAACAAACTGTAATAGGGATAGTGGGCCCTCCAGGCAGTGATTACTGCGTGGTGGAGCCTGGTGATTACCAGATATTCGGCAAAAAATGAAATGTCGTATGGCTTTTACTGCCGGGATATCCCAGGACGGGTTCGGCTCGCCAGGTGCAGGTCTTCCTATTTGACACCCGTAGGTGACCTGCGCGTCGTGATGCGGATGAAATGGTGATGAAGACAACACATAGGCCTACACCCAGCCCCGTGCCATTGGAATTAACCAATTAAGATTAAAATCCCCGACCCGGCCGGGAATCGAACCCGGGATCCTCTAAACCAAAGGCCAGTACGCTGACCGTTCAGCCAACGAGTCGGACAGATATTCGGCGATTGCCAGGGAATCGCGAGGATACTCACGATAATAATAAGAGTTTGGAATAATAGAGAGAATAGCTCCCTCCAGTAGTGATTACTGCTGGATGGAGCCTGGAGATTAACAAAAGATTAATTTATTTATACAAAGGCGAAAGAAGATGGCTGCAGCTTTTCGTAAGACGCATGTCCTATATAAGGAAAAGGCAATCTCAAGGAAAGCTAAACTCAAGCACTGTAACATGGTGATCAGACACGACTGTCTGTACGCAAGTGAATGCCTCAGAATGACAGGAAAGTCTGGACTGAGAAGCAGAGGAGTATGAGCACAAGATCCTTTCCAAAATAATCGGTCCTAATATAACAGACGGACAGCATAGACTCCGAGGAAGAGAGGAGCTATACAGAGACAATGAACGCCTGATGGAGTCAGTAAGGAAACGACGACGAAAGTTCTACGGACATCAGCTGTTCAGGATGGATGCATCCGGACTAACGAAGCCGGTTGTTAATGTATTGGACAACAGACCTAACGTCTCGGATAAATGGCTCAGGGGAGTGAGCAAGGACCACAAGAGCATGGAACTGAATCAAGAGGACATCTCTAATCGATTAAAATACAGATCATTGATCAACAACTTTAAGGGCTTTCAGGATAAGCGAAAGCAGGACAGCGGCTGGACAGAAGAGAGGAGACGGGCGGCCAGAGAAGAATATAATGTTTTTGGACTGCACAAAAAATAAAAGCTTCCAGGAATGCCTTATGTAGTTACTTGAAGTGGTCTCTGAGGGCCTTAAACGAGAATAATATAATAATAATAATAATAATAATAATAATAATAATAAAATTAATAATTAAATTATTATTATTATTATTTATTTATTTATTTATTTATTTATTTATTTATTTATTTATTTATTTATTTATTTATTTATTTATTTATTTATTGCCAGTGGTTTAACCTCGCACTGATGCTTCGAAGGTTTGCGGGTACGCGAGCATGTGGAAAGGCAGGATTCGGAAGGTAGCGGCCGGGGCCTTCACGAACAGCCAGCATTTGCCTGGTGTGTAAATTATTATTATTATTATTATTATTATTATTATTATTATTATTATTATTATTATTATTATTATTATTACTTATTACTTATTACAAAGGTAGAGTTCGTGGCATTCTCATACTTACCTTAACTTTTGTCCCTGTAAAATGTAAAATTAGGTATCATACGGTGTCCACATGTTATACGTCGTACCGACACAGAGATCGTACGGCGACGAGGGGATAGGACTCTGAAAACGACCTTTGCTTTAGAACCATCTTCAGGGCTGCAAACAATGGGAACATAACCCGCCATTTCTCGAATGCAAGCTCACAGCTACCTGATCCAGATCGTGTATAACCAACTCGCAACAATTACATGTGCCTTTCCAGTATCCAGTAATCGGGAGAGAGTGGGTTCGAACCTCACTGTCGGCAGCCCTGAAGATGGTTTTCCGTCGTTTCCCATTTTCACACCAGGCAAATGCCGGGGCTGTACCTTAATTAAGGCCACGGCCGCTTCCTTCCAATTCCTAGGACTTTCCTCTCCCGTCGTCGCAAAAAGACCTATCTGTGTCGGTGCGACGTAAAGCAAAAAAACAAAAAAAAACATGTGCCTTTGAGTTGTAAGGCAAATGTAAAATTTATTTTTTCTTGCTTCAGGGACGGCGGCATGATAGTAGAGTGGCTTTCGCCAAAGAGGCCGCGTTTCTATGACCGGGATTTTAAATGAAAAATCACGTCTCTGTTGTTCATAACCCAAGTGAAACTCAAGGGCTTGTGGCTACAACGATATCAATTATCATGAAAAACTAAAAATTTGTTCTTGTTGATATCTAAGAGATCGTTCATTTTTAACATTGATGTTTTACATCCCACTTACTCCGGCAGTATTTGAAGGTGCTCAGGTACACAAGTCTCGAGTCGGTAAGATTTAGCAACACGTGAAGAACCTCCTGCGGAACGTAATTTCCAGTGCATGGACGTCTCCGAAAACCATAAAAGTAGCTAATGTGACTAAACTATTATTATTATTATTATTATTATTATTATTATTATTATTATTATTATTATTATTATTATTATTATTATTATTATTATTATTATTGCCAATGGCCGTAGCCGTGTTGAAACACCGGATCCCGTGAGATCTCCTAAGTAAAGCAATATTGGGCGTGGTCAAGATTTGGAGGGGTTGTCACGCGCTTGTTGTGAGGGTAAGGAGCGGAAAGGAACTGGCCACGCTACCGTACGTAAACTCCGGCTCACGCACACCTCTGCGGAGGTTCGGACCTGCCTTCGGGAAGAATACAACCTTATTATTAACATGGATATGTTTTTGGGCTGAGGTCGATTTGGAATTAGCGTGGACAGAAACCCGACACCGCGGTAACCAGGCAACCAATGTTAGTAAAATCTCTTTACTAAGTCTTCTGCACCTTCTTCCTGACGGTATTGCCGTGTACCAGAACACTGCCTTCTACATACAGTAGGTGCGAATGGCGCTGCGTTGTAAAACTAGGTAGTTTCCACCGTCTTTGATTGGCGTTTCGTCCAGGTCACAGCAAAGCCTACACCGAAGGCAATCATTTTTCGTGATCCATGCATATTACGTCAGTAGCATAATATTATATTTATGTCTATAAGATTGGGGATTCAGAGCTGGAACAGGGAGATAATTTAAAGTAATGAGGATATGTGCTCTCCGAGGATGGTAGTATAGTAAGTGAGATTAAATCAAGGTTCAGCAGAGCTAATGCAGTGAGATTGCAGTTGAGATCAACAGTATTCTGTAAGAAGGAAGTCAGCTCCCGGAAGAAACTCTTTCAGATCAACTTTGCTTTACGGGAATGAAAGCTAAGTGACTCAAGATATGTGATTCATAAGTTAGAAGTAACAGACATTAATGTACCGAGAATGATTGTTGGTACAATAACGATCACAAGAATTCCGGGTGGAAAAGGAAACGGGTAACGTTTGGGCGAAGATTTTGGCGAACCCTGAGGATGAAGAAGTAACCAAGGCAACGTTACATGTGTTCGTCTTCCAGGAGGCGTGGCTTACGACGTTGCGCACGCAGAGGCCACTCCCAGCTCCATTTTTTTCAGAAACTTATTAATATGTTTCTATGGTTAAACATTCTGACTATACTAACTTTTCCTAATCAAGGAAAACAGTTAATTAACTGTAATTTAATTGCGATGAAGTTTGCACGATATAATCCCACCCCAATATACGGCATTTAATTTTTTGATCAGCGCTGACAATGACTTCATAGGAACGGTTTTCGAAACTCTCTTGATAATCATAATTATTTAATGCCAGGTTATTTTTACTTTGGTATTTGAGGATAAATATTATTATTATTATTATTATTATTAGTAGTAGTAGTAGTAGTATTTAATAGGGTTTATATTGACGAAAATAAGGGTCATTCTTTCTTGCAGTGGTTGATTGCGACGCCATTTGATAATGAACTCATAGCCGAGACCGCCAACATTTCAGCCAGACCTCGCACACAAGAATTACAAAGAAACTGGAGTTTTTGAATCTCAATGAGTTGACATACACATTACGTCTGTTGCTTTGAAGGAGCCGTGCGGTTCCTCCCTTCATTGTCGAGCCAGTGGGACGTGTGGGCAGGCGGGTAAGCAAGCACTTTCCCCTCCGCGTACTTCGTTTTCTCCACCTCCCCTCTCTTGTCAGATGTTTGCACGTGTTAACGCGCCTAATGGATGTGACCAATGAGAGAGAGAGTGTGTAAGCAGGTTCTGGGTGGTTCTAAGGGCTGTACTGATTTCTTGCATTAAGTGAATATTTCTGGCCACGAGATAAAAAAAATCGAGTGTACAAACAGGTGGGAACAATGGCAGGAAAGTACTCAGATTGAGGAGGTAAAGGCTAAGGTAGGAATGAACTCGATGAATGGAGCTGTACGCATAAACTGGCTTGGGTGATGAGGTCATGTGAGGCAAATGGAGGAGGATCGGTTACCTAGGAGAATAATGGACTCTGCTATGGAGGGTAAGAGAAGTAGAGGGAGATCCAGACGACGACGTTTACTCAGTTTCTTACAATTTAAAGATAAAGATTATAGAACTAAACGAGGCCAGAGAACTAGTTACAAATAGAGTAAACTCAGAGGCTTGCAGACTGAACACTGAAAGGCATAACAGTCTATAATAATAAAGATGTATGTTTCTATAAGAACGCACGCACATTTCTTCGCGAAAAATTCTTCATTGAACCTCTACACTCCTGTAAGACACTCGCACTGCACCTACATTTGTCGATATGAACTCTATCATCTTCCAAGCAGAAACACATATCCATGACTTTAATCTTTTCCGTGTAGCGGAGGAAATTTGTATTTAACCAGTACTGTTTTTTTACAGTAGACTTTCTTAAGTTGCTATTATTCTTCCTCTCGCAGCAGCAAACTCATTGTTTATTGAAATGAGCCCCAGTTTGCAAGATTCGCCAGACACGTTCTCTACAATGGTCTTGATTTGTCTCACATGCTAACTCGTATGTCACACAGTGCGTAACGGCTGCGTAACAAATACATCATGGGGGGAGCGGTGTGCAGACAACAAACGCTCCTCTATTGTGCCTTGTTTTCAACACCTGCACGTGTACAGTCTCTGTACATTGGAGTGTGACGTCACATTTGTACAATGAAAAGTTTTTCCTAGGGTCCGAAAGTGTGACCTAGTTTAAAAATCGGAAAGTAGATTGCGATTAATAGTGGAGAGTAAGTTGGATGCATATGCGTCTTTGCTGCACAAGGAATAGAAATGAAATGGCTTTTTTTGCTAGTTGCTTTACGTCGCACTGACACAGATAGGTCTTATGGCCACGATGGTATAGGAAAGGCCTAGGAGTTGGAAGGAAGCGGCCATGGCCTTAATTAAGGTACAGCCCCAGCATTTGCCTGGTGTGAAAATGGGAAACCACGGAAAACCATCTTCAGGGCTGCCGATAGTGTGATTCGAACCTACTATCTCCCGGATGCAAGCTCACAGCCGCGCGCCTCTACGCGCATGGCCAACTCGCCCGGTTAAATGGCTTTTACTGCCGGGAGTGTAATGTATAAGAATGTAATGTATAGGACGTGTAATTAGAGTATAGAGGAATGATCATAGTATGAAGATAAAGTTATAATTTAAGAGCACAATTTGGGGTAAATATTCGTTTAAATGAATAGCAATTAGGGATTGGAATAATTTACCAAAAGAAATCTTCGATAAATTTCCAACTTCTTTGAAATCGTTTGAAAAAAAGGATTCGCAAACAACTGATACGGAATCTGCCACCTAAAATAATTTCTATAATTCCTAGTTTCAGCCGGCTAAATTGGAAATAAAATGTAATATTTTCTCACAAAGCAATTGTCATTCTTATTCCATCCGATTTCCGTTTTAAACACTGTAACACGTAACACCAATGCAGACGGCTAATTTATATCGGAGAAACGTGCTGGCAGGGAGTTCACAGCTCCTTGTTTCGTACGTCACATAAAACAGCTGTGATCATGATATGAAGTACCAAACTCTGTGATTCTGTAGGTTGATGCTCTACAGCTCGTAGGCGTCACTGAAGAACCATACTAGGGAAATGAGGAGCGAGGTAGTTTCCCGTTGCTTTCCTAGCCGAGCCAGAATTTGCTATTACATATCAGTCTGCTAAGTCCACTGAAATGCCCGCTCCAACCAAGCTTGCGAGCAACATTTTCACAGGGATTGGCTATATCAGGCATCGTCAATCGAGAGCGAAATGCCTTCGGAGCCAGTTTGCTCCCCGCTCTCGAGGAAAGAGAGCAGCTTAGTGAGCAAGTAGGGGAAGTGCATGACGTAGTACGCACCACAGGCCAGTGGCGCAAAGGTATAGCACATCTCTCTGGACAGGTTAGATTGCGACACGATACGTGTGAACTCATGAGATGCAATAGTGTGTTTCCGTCTTTATCCTCACACCACACGACGTTCAACTCTAGTCGGTTAATCTTGCATTTACTATGGAAGAAATTTCAGCATAGCGTAGGTCATCGATGCCAACAAGTTTCAAACCTTCTTAGGAAGAAGAGTATTTAATAGTTCAAGAAAATAACACAGCAAAATATGTAATATGTAACAGAATAAGGAATCACACTAAAAAGCATTAGAAGAATATAAAGAGGTTTTAATGTCACTATGATAGTAGGTTTCACGATATTCAGGCGTTAGAAAAGGATCTGCAGGTGTTCGGTATTCCCTTCTCAGTGTGTGTGCACACTGTTAGACCAGAACTGCAGCTAGAACTGATTGACTTACAGTGCGATACAAATGAAAGATAGGTATGCAAACACAAACAGTTTGACTGAATTCTATGTTCGTTTTCCACGGGAGAGATTTCATAGTGTACACGTTTATTGCTCATATTGTAAGTATATTCGGATCAATTTAGTTATGTGAACATTTGTTTTAATTAATGAAGATTTGTAAATCTAGATACAGAAGTAGGCTCACCGATGAAAACTTGAAATGTGTTTTGCGACTTGCCAGTGTGCAAACGATAGTATCAAACATTGACATATTACTATATAAAAGAACCCAAAGGTCCCGTGAAGGAGGAGTACACTCTGATATGTTTCAGTTCATGTGTTTAATTTGTTGTCATAGTCATAAATGCCATACAAATATTGAAATGTATGTTAATGAGAGTGCAAGGAATATGTACAAATCACATAAATTTTATTTTCTTTCGGTAAATGTACGTGTCCCAAAGCTTCAGTTAATCGTGAAAATGTATTTTTCAGGAAATATTGCACACTGCTGTATATTTCCTTTGTCAATGAATAATTTTCTTGTCCTGTTATACTCCGTAATCTGTGTCCTGTTCGTCTCATATGTTTCATGCTGCAAATTATTATTATTATTATTATTATTATTATTATTATTATTATTATTATTATTATTATTATTAAAGCTGTTGTTCATATGGTAACATTTCCGAGCGACAAGTACAGTACGGTAACGGTATGCAACTCGCCTGTCCGCTGCTCTCTTGTCACGTGACCAACATACGTCCCGAGCGGAGCAAGTAACACATACTCCCTAGAGCAACTACGTTATGACGTCTGGGCTATATCATCGCTCATACCTCAGTCACTTTCATATTGTCAAAGCCAAGGTTATTTGAGCGAGACAGATCAGTGAAAGCAATAACTTTGTTCCAACCCATACCTGGAGATTCCTCAGCTTTGATCATGCTATAAACTGTCAAAGTTTGCTGTTCAAATGTCACTTAAAACTAGAGATTCCCTACCTGTGATCATGATATAAACTGCCAAACTCTGTGGTTCAGACGTCGCCTGAAACCGGAGGTCTCGTAGCTGTGAATCACGATATCACATTCTTCGTGCAGCACGGAAGTATGGATCGAAACTTGATAAGTGTATGTTAAGTCTACTCTCGGTTAGTGCCTTGCTCTGAATCGTGGATCAAAACTTAGGAAATGTACGCTAAGTCTGCAGCCGATTAAAATGTGACCTTGTATATCGAAGTTAGGTCATTTAATGGGACCAACGTCCGGCTCCATGGCTAAATGGTTAGCGTGCTAGCCCTTGGTCCAGACTGTCCCGAGTTCGATTCCCGGCAGGATCGGGGATTTTAATCTTAATTGGTTAATTCCGATGGTTCGTGGGCTGGGTGTGTGCGCCGTCTTTATCATTAGAATTCATCGTAGGTAGGGCCCCATCCTCACAGGCGCGCAACTCGAAAGACCTGCACCAGGCCTTTTCGGAGTCCACACACCATTATTATTATTATTATTATTATTATTATTATTATTATTATTATTATTATTATTATTATTATTATTATTATGTCCGACTCGTTGGCTGAATGGTCAGCGTACTGGCCTTCGGTTCAGAGGGTCCCGGGTTCGATTCCCGGCCGGGTCGGGGATTTTAACCTTAATTGGTTAATTCCAATCGTCCGGGGGCTGGGTGTTTGTGCTGTCCCCAACATCCCTGCAACTCACACACCACACATAACACTATCCTCCACCACAATAACACGCAGTTATGCCGCCCACCCTCATTTTAGGGTCTGCCTTACAAGAGCTGCACTCGGCTAGAAATAGCCACACGAAATTATTATTATTATTATTATTATTATTATTATTATTATTATTATTATTATTATTATTATTATTATTATTATTGGGACAACTTTCTTGTCAGCACTGCATGTGGATATGATTTAGTTTTTCCTGACGCCAACTCTACATGGAGGGACGTATTCACTATTGCCTGTCTTTGTGATGATATAGTGATGTGTTCTGTGTAAATGAGACTGTACATTAAGGGAAGTCGTAAAGGTCCATATCGACAAATCTTGATATTTTCAGTTTTTTTTTTCATTTTATTATCATGTGAATCATTCTGTTTAATGCGGCATTTGTTTCATTCAAATATTAACTATTTACTATTTTAAATAATTTATTTAATATATTGGTGTACTATTTCAAAACACGCTTTATGCAATGTGTCATTGATTAACACATATCTCCGGGACTATTCATTCTAGAAGGCTGTGGTTTGGCATGTTTTGAAGAGAAATATCTGTTTTATTAGTTGGTCACCATATTTGAGTTGCAATCGCAAGATAGTGGTGTTTTGGCGGAGTATTTTAAAGCTTCTATTCTACAGAAGGTGAACTTTACCGAAACTTTTAAATACCTACAATTTACTCAATATAACTTTCCCCAAACAAATGCCCCCTTTTCTCAAACAACAGGTTTCATTTCCATGAAATGTTTACCAAATGTTTGTAGTATGGACCTACTCTGGTTGAAATTTCTTGAATAGTTTATTTTTTATAATAAAATATCTGCAGAAAAAATTATTAAAATGGGGAATATTGAAAAAATATAACTTTTTTCTTAGCACATATTTTACATCTATTCTAGATCAGTTTATGCAAAAGACATGAGTTAACGCCATATTAAAACAACATCTTTCTACATTCATTGACTACTGAGAAAAAGGTTCATTTATTCAGATATTTTAACACTGACGAGATACAGCATTACGACTCCCCTAAAGACTAACACCAGTTCCCTATTCAGAAGAATTAAAACGACGCGGCTAAATTCCCCGGCTGGATTGACACTCGAACCCAGGTTCTTCTGAACAGAAGGCCTCTGTGCTGAACATTCTGCCCGCGAGCGAGACTCATTGGGCCTACTTTATGTACTATAAATGGTCTGTCTGTAAACTCCATCAAAGTGGAAATGGACAAGTGGCGAATAAGGTTTGGCTCCCCATACTGTCGCAGTGTCTTGTGTACTGTAATTAGGCCGGTGCTGTCCGACCTTCTTGACCTCTATATTATTGAATAAAAGCTCAGTGCCCTCATTAATGACCGTTAACTCGCACGTGGTCTTCGTGCAGCGTTTAAACAGGGTGTTTCTTTTAAATATATATATTTTTTTTTTGCTAGGGGCTTTACGTCGCACCGACACAGATAGGTCTTACGGCGACGATGGGATAAGAAAGGCCTAAGAGTTGGAAGGAAGCGGCCGTGGCGTTAATTAAGGTACAGCCACAGCATTTGCTTGGTGTGAAAATGGGAAACCACGGAATACCATCTTCAGGTATTCGAACCCACTATCTCCCGGATGCAAGCCCACAGCCGCGCGCCTCTACGCGCAAGGCCAACTCGCCCGGTCTTTTAAATACTAGTTTTGGATGTATGGGCTGGTGGTGCCCATGGTCGAAGGTTCTAGACTTCTGGAGGTAGGTGCGTATTGCGGAGCAAACCAAAACCAAATCCCATGGCGCAACAGGCCCGAAGGTACATGACCTACCAAGCGACCGCTGCTCAGCCCGAAGGCCTGCAGATTGATATGTCGTGTGATCAGCACGACGAATCCGGCCGTTATTCTTGGCTTTCTAGATCGGGTACTGGGGAGCAAGGACGTGATAATTGTGTGATGTTGCCACTGACTTCTCTTCAAGGCGGCTGGAGTTCTAATACTAGTCAGTGAATGTATTTTCGGTATTTGTATGCCGGTCATGTCCAGAATGAGTAAATGGAATTTTCAAATTCCCATGTATGTGTGTACGTATGGGACGTCCAAAATTATTTACACTAAATATTTTTTTAAGTAACCATGATTCACAATAAATACAGATTTTATTAGAGGCATTCCCCACCAATATCTGTGCGCTATTGTAATCGTACCACCAGTTTCCGTATTTGTGCAGCAACCCATTCTTTGGGGGTATACCAGCGCTACTGCTGAATAACTGCCTGAAGCACGTTGTTGGAGGTGAACTTCTTATCCCGCACGACCTCTTTAATTGTGTAGTCACTAAGGGGAAGATCTGGCGAGTATGGCGGACGAGACAGCACGGTGTATCTTAGAGCACTTAACAAAGGTGGAAATGGTCTGCCGACTGCCATGTGGTTAGGAATTGTTACGGTTCTGCTACTTAGTACTCCTTCACCATATGCGATTGCTAATCTGTTGTGAATGTGTGAAACAACCACTTCTTCCCTTCAGAGAAACCGCACAGTCCACCGTTGCGCATGGTTGTTCGTGCGTTGTCCAGAAATGCACCCACACATCGGCATGAATGACGTAGCACTCTTCTACCTGTATGCAGTAATAGCGTCAGCTGGTGGCAATAGGTCTCGCATACACCAGGCACACATTTCAAAGTACTACCGGTACTTTCCCAGACTTACGGAGAGTGTGTCATTTTTGAACTCCCTAAATATGTAGTCTATGTATTTAATAAAAATGTGTATCTAAGGTCAACAATGTCTACAATGTAGGCTATAAATAACTTAATTCATATTGGGTCAAGTAAGTAGTTTAGGGGAAGGACTAAACATTCTCAAATATCTCCGTTGATTCTACGGGTCTTATCAGTAAATGCTTCATAATAGAAAATAAAATTTGCTATTTATGCGCAGTATAGATTGATCCTACGACGAATCTAACGGAAATATTTTAACATCTTTATTTACTTCTTTCGTCCTACCAGTATTAATGTTAATCTTTACACTAAAGAGAGTAATAGTTTTTTATTTGCTTTAAGTCGCGATAGGGGTAGTAGTAGCTACCTCTGTGGATCAGTGGTAGAGTGTCGGCCTCCCGATCCCAAGATAGCGGCTTCAAACCCGGCAGAGGTAGTCGGATTTTTGAAGGGCGGAAAAAAGTCCATTCGACACTCCATGTCGTACGATGTCGGCATGTAAAAGATCTCTGGTGGCACATTTTGGTGTTCACCCGACAACATTCGTTAAATCTCAGCCATAGACGCCCAAGAGAGTTTCGGTTTACTTGGTCTGGTATCTAGTGGGCCTAGAATAAAACGGAACGTCAAAATTGACGAGCAGACAGCCAGATGACGTCAAACTGAAATGTCTGCACACTGTAACTGAGGCCATACGATTATTATTATTATTATTATTAATAGTAATAGTAAAACATTCTGATTGTCCAAGCAACATACATTTCTATCATAGTAGGAAGGTCGCGATACTACTTGAATGTGTTGTTTATCTTAAGCAGGTCGTTCCGAAATCCTTATTAGTGTATGAGCTAAGGGTCAGTCACTGGTAGAATGCGAATGGTCTGAAGATGATTGAACGATTTCCTTCTTTGGCAGGTTTCAGTAGAGCAATCACTCTGGAGAAGTGAGAAGCTCTGGAGACATACTTATTTATTTATTTATTTATTTATTTATTTATTTATTTATTTATTTATTTATTTATTTATTTATTTATTTATTTATTTATTGACTTCAGCAGTGGCGAAGTTAGGGCTCGTGGCCCTCTCTTACACTTAACCACATGGACTTCAACCTGACAGTTTAAAGCAGAGGTTCTCAAACTTATGAGATTGTGCGCCTCACTCATGGCTAAAAGTGTCCGGCTCCATAGCTAAATGGTTAGCGCGCTGGCCTTTGGTCACAGGGGTCCCGGGTTCGATTCCCGGCAGGGTCGGGAATTTTAACCATCATTGGTTAATTTCCCTGGCGCGGGGGCTAGGTGTATGTGTTGTCTTCATCATTTCATCCTCATCAGGACGCGCAGGTCGCCTGGCGAGCCGAACTCGTCCTAGGATATCCCGGCACTAAAAGCCATACGACATTTCATTTCATGTCCGCCTCTGTAGCGTAACGGTTAGTGTGATTAGCTGCCGTCCTCGGGGGCCCGGGTTCGATTCCCGGTACTGCCAGAAATTTAAGAATGGCAGGAGGGCTGGTATGTGATTGAAATGGTACATGCAGCTCACCTCCAATGGAGGTGTGCCTGAAAAGAGCTGCACCACCTCGGGATGAGGACACGAGTTTGCATTTCATTTCATGGCTAAAAGTTTAATGTACCCCCACGAAAATATCCCCAAATGATAGGCTTAAAAATATGAGTACCTGACAAATTATTAAGTCATTTTAATTGGTTATAAATCATTATTTTAAATACTCATCGTTAATAAGACGAGTTTGCGTCTATATCAAGAATAATACAATAATAAGAAAGTAGACTAACACAGGATAACCTGTTTGTATGAAAGTTTCACAAAACGCTAGCTTTTAGCTTCAATATCAAATCAGTAAATAAGGATGAGAAATTTTCGATCTTAATTTTGGAATTCAGACTTTGCGAATCATTAACATTTCAGTGGGATGTGTGTGCCTGCATGCTGTGACATAGTTTTCTGATGTGTCGTAGTCTAGGTGAAACTTTCAAACGAAGCGTAGCTCCAAATATACATATTTAACTTTCTTCTTATTTATTTCCATATTTCATTTTTTCCTGAAAACTAAAAGTCTCAGGCGTACCCGTAGGGTACGTGTACCACAGTTTGAGAACCAACGTCCGGCTCCATGGTTAAATGGTTAGCGTGCTGACTTTTGGTCTAGAATGTCCCGGGTTCGAGATGTTAACCTTAAATGGTTAATTCCCTTGGCTCGGGGACTGGGTATTTGTGCTGTCCCCAACATCCCTGCAACTCGCACACCACACAACACTATCATTCACCTTAATAACACGCAGTTACCTACACATGGCAGATGCCGCCCACCCTCATCGGAGGGTCTGCCTTACAAGGGATGCATTCGGCTAGAAATAGCCAAACGAAATTATCATCTTATTGACCTTTTCTTTGTATCCTGGATGTTTTACCTTCTATACTTGTGAACCAGTGATCCCTTTTGGACTCTTATAGATGAAATAAGTTGGTTCCCACCTTCTACGGTCGCTTCGACCAAAGTATTTTCTTCGAATATGTTACTTTATTCGGTAACCAGGGTGGCTGTGTCTAAGGTGAGACAGGGAATGTAATACGTCCGACAGACACGAGGATTGGATATTCTGGAGGATCTCTTTACCCCCGCGGTAAATGTGTCGTAAGATTCTCGTGCTAGTTTTGTAGGTAGTCACTTCGGTGCTAGCGACTCTGCTAACTTCCACCAGTCTGCCTTTCCGAAGTTGTAGCCCACCTCCTACGCAGAGGGCCTTTAGGAGGTCTAACTCTCTGTGCTGCGCATCTGAGTGGTCAGCGCACTGGCCTCCGGTCCAAAGGGCTCCGGTTTCAAATTCCGGCCAAGCCGGGGATTTTAACTGAGTGTGATTAATTCGTCTGGCTCGGAAGTGCGTGCCTTAATACGTCCCTCTCGTCTGTATTAAACGCACTACAGTACCAACCACTACAGCAACATGCAAAGGTGAATACATCCTTCCATATAGGTTCAGTGTCAGGAAGGGCAAACGGCCATAAAACTAGGTTATACCTATATCTCATTCTTATCCCAGTAAAAGGCCAAGAAGTGTATTTATGTGATCCTGGGCGCGCGTCTCTCTTTCTAGCCTATGAGACTTTTCATCATCTCCGCTCACTGAACGAAAGTTGACGCTGTGTCTGACCTTGGTGACACTTCCGTTTGACCGTCTGACTACTAATTATGAAAGAATTCAGATCAGATTCCGCGACAAGTCTGCAATTCTCTAGATATTTATGATGGGGAACTGCGTAGAGCAGAATACTTTCCTGGACGTTAAGGAATGCAATCGTGACGTAGCTGTTGACGTTATTGCTTAGACGTGTCTACTGCTGCGTTAAGGAACTTCACTATAACACTGTAATGCCCTATGTGACCTATTTGTAACTTAAATTTTTACAATTTTTCGCAAAGGATAACGTTTGTCAGACACATTTTTCACAGAATCACAAGCATTCTCAGGTGTCGGACTTCTTGGCTGAGTGGTCAGCGTTGAGGCCTTAGGTTCAGAGGATCCTGGGTTCGATTCCTGGCCGGGTCGGGGATTTTAAACGCGTCTGCTTAATTATTCTGGCTCGGAGACTGGGTGTTCGTGTTTGTCTCAACACACTCCTCTTCGTATTCAGACAACACACCGTACTACCAACCACCACAAGAAACACACTATAGTGATTACATCCCTCAACATAGCATGGGCGTCAGGAAGGGAACCCGGTCGTAAAACGGGGCCAAATCCACATGTGCTACACAGTCGCACCGGTGACCCCACAGATGTGAGAAAGGTGGTAGAAGAAAGCAAGCAGCCTCAGGTGGAAAATGTAACTTCCGCCCATTTCTAGATGTCGTCTTATAACTCATATGAAAATTATGAACACTGCCTGAGCTAAACTAAAACTGAAAATTTCAGAACAAGTTAAACGTAAGCCTACACAGATAATTGAGATAGGAACTTATTCGTATGTCGTTTATTAGCGATAACACATAAAAAAAATGAAACTATGGTTTTCCGTGGTTTCCCATTTTCACACCAGGCAAATGCTGGGGCTGTACCTTAATTAAGGCCACGGCCGCTTCCTTCCAACTCCTAGGCCTTTCCTATCCCATCGCCGCCATAAGACCTATCTGTGTCGGTGCGACGTAAAGCCCCTAGCAAAAAAAAAAAAATGAAACATTTGAAAGGATACAAATTGAATGCAGGAGATTGAGCTGATGTTACGGGAAGTACTTTTAATGAACATCCGTTTCTTGTAACTCCCGGTAATAAGTCGGGGCATTTCAGGTTTAAAGGGAAATTTTGGCTTTTTCATCCTGTGAGACTAATTTGTATGTTAAAAAATGAAGTTGTTTAGGCCTTTTCAATCGTGAAATTACCAGCATTTCGCCCCAGCGTAGCAATGGCCTCATCAGGTGGATTGCTACACCTTTCCAAGACGCTGGCGCTTGTGCGCCGTTGAGACACCACTGCAAGCCTCGTGTGTAGGACAATGCAGTGACGGTGCACTAGGGGAAGCATGTGCCTCCACTTGTATAAATGCCTGCCTTTTGCCTTTATATCAGTTAACCATATTTTAAGAAGTTACTATAGGCTTTACAATAAAAATGGAGATAGTGAAAAATAACTTTTACTATTACTTCTGTCCGGCTCCATGGCTAAATGGTTAGCGTGCTGGCCTTTGGTTACACGAGTCCCGGATTCGATTCCCGGCGGGGTCGGGAATTTTAACCGTAATTGGTTAATTTCGCTGACACGAGGGCTGGGTGTATGTGTTGTCTTCATAATCATTTCATGCTCATCACGACGCGCAGGTCGCCTATGGGAGTCAAACTAAAAGAGCTGCATCTGGCGCGCCGAACGTGTCCTTGGACACTCCCGGCACTAAAAGCCATACGCCATTTAATTTCATTACTATTACTTCTTAAGCGTTCACAGCCTTTCCCACAAGTACGACACAGTGGATTTGGCACTGTTGTACGCCCGATGTACTTCCCCTACATGGAGGAAGCGTGTTTCTGTGGTGGTTGGTAGCGTGATGTGTTGTGGGTGTATGGGAAGAGGAGTATATTGGGACAATAATAGATGAAATGTACCTTCCTCAACTGCTGGAGTTCCGTACCTGTAGGCTCAGAGCATTCATGCATTCGTTCATTCATACAACCAATCATTCAATAAATAATGAACGCTATCTCCCCAGTTGGTGGTTATCCGTGACTTTTTTCATGCATGCATGAATTCAGTTCATCCATATTCGAATGTTCTGACCTTATCTGCTGAAGTTCCGTACAAGAAGGCTGAGAGCATTCTATTCATTCAGTCGTCCAATAATAGATGCTCTCTCCCTAGTTGGTGGTTATTCCGTGACTGAGAGAGAGGAGTGTTTATTCATTCATGCGTGCATGAATACAATCCAATTATGCAATTGATTAATTAAATAATTTATTCATCCAGTTATTCATAATATCTACTGTAAGTTAAGCATAACTCTGTTCAGACTCGTGGCATAAATATATATGTGCACTAATACAAATTACTATATAACACTGTTAACGTCTAGGACAGGGCCTCTCAAACGCCCAAAATCTCACGCGTGCAAATCGAGGCGCAAGAGCTCCGTGCACTGTGCATCGGTCGCGCTCGGCTTGTCTCGGACCAACGCTTCGTCTCTGGGCTACTCGGCTAAGCTCGGCTAAGCTCGGCGCAACTCAGCTCGGATTTAGAGCGCTATGGAGCAAGTGCGGTAGAGGGAGACAGGGGGAGCGAGCAAGACAGGCGTGAGGAAAGAGAGAGGAAGCGCTATTGCTTCAAATCGAGGAATTGGGGGTCTGCACTCTGGTCAACCAAACGAAGTCGTCTTTTGCACCGTGCACAGTGCATGTACCAAGCGCATGCATCCTGAGAGGCCCTGGTCTAGGACATAAATAAATAAACATTTTAAAAACTACAATTTTGATATTGGGTGTAAACAGTGATTAGGCATAATTGTAATGTTTAATTTAGTAATAGGTAAATTTTAACAAGAAAATGATGCATGTGTCAAAAGTAATTTAGCAAGTTCCTGGCGATCTGGAACTAGGGGATGGAAGTATTCTATATAATGGGACAAACTCAAACACAAGAGTCAAGTCATAGGAATTGACCAGAAACAATTAAAATCCCTAACCCGGTTAGACCCCTGTGGGTGGGGGACGCAGATGAAGAATACACCCACACCTGTCGTAAGAGGCGACTAAAAGGAGCCCCAACTTGGGAGCGTGAGTTGGTGACCACGGGGCCCTTGGCTGAGTCATGGCATTGCTTCAACTTGTGCCAGGCTCCTCACTTTCATCTATCTGTCCGACCTCCCTTCGTCAACTCTTGTTCTTTTCCGACCCCGACGGTATTAGAGCATTCGAGGCCTAAGGAGTCTTTCATTTTCACGCCCTTCGTCGCTCTTGCATTTCCTCGCCCGTTACTTCATTTTTCGAAGTGACAGATCCTTTCTTTTTTCTCTCTGTCTGCCTCTGTGGGTGGCGGACGCAGACGAAGAATACACCTACAATATCCTCTGCCTGTCGTAACAGGCGACTAAAAGGAGCGACCAAGGGACGATTGTATTAGAACCATAAAACTACTTGAGATTAGTACCATCACGCGGAGAACAACATGGGTCGCCTTTACTTGCGAGTAGTGCCGTTATGTTAGGTACACAATAGCTTTGTGATTAGTAGCAACAGAAAGCGAGTCTGTGTGGGTTTTCCAGTACCCGCGATTAGTACCATTGTGAGCAACATCGCGGGTCTGGGCGTTGCCTGTGATTAGTACACCTAGGTGAGGAACACCATGGGCTTGCGTTGCCTATGAGTGGCACCATTACGTGATAAACACCATAGGTCCGCGTTACCTGTGCGAAGTACATTACCTGTGAGTAGTACCATAATGTGTGGAACACCGTGAGTCTACGTTACTTTTGATTCGTACCGTAACATGACTAATACGATGGTTCTACTTTACTAGCGATAAGTACCATTATGATGGGCCGTTACCTGGATTTTGGACCCCTTTAGACAACAAGCATCCTCGATTCAGAATTGTGCTTTAAAAGCAGTCCCTTGGTCAGTAATACTAATCTTTATGATAGTTTCTGGGTCGGGTCCACCGATTGATTTTAATTCATATCTTTCCATTCATTCTTCATCATCACGTTTTTCATTCTGGTCCGTGGATGATTTTGAACTTTTAAATTGTCATCTCGTCTCATTTTGTACCATTAGAGGCCGGTGACCTATTTGTTAGGCCCCTTTAAATTGCAAGCATCATCATCATAACCCGGTCGGAAATCGAACCCGGAACCCTCTAAACCAAACCGCGAACCGGACATTTCAGCCAAGCAGCCGGACAGCTATCGCACACATTGATTAATCAAAACGTATCTTCCATTATTAACCCTTAAATAGCCATTAAATGGCTGCCACTTACTGGAGTGACTTCTTCATTTTCACACCAAGGGCATTCAGTTACAAACAGCTGTTCTCCTCCTCAATCTCCATTATGAGCGAGTGTCCATCCAAGTCGATAGTAACATCTCGTCGATAGCGGGTCTGGGTCTTTCCGATCCTCTCCGTATAGTGAGTAATATAGGCCTTCTTAGTCGAAAGCGACACAGTGCTCTGCTGTGGTCAGTTATCAAAACCATTGTTAAGAAGAACTTAAGAAAATCCACAGCCTGTTTCCAGTCATTCGACTGGGTCAGGAATGGAATGAATGAAGCCCCATCTAGCGGCGAGGATAGGAATTGTGCCGGCTGCCGAAGCCTGTCGCACTCCTCTGGGGCAATCATTAATGAATGACAGATGAAATGAAATGATATTGAAGAGTGTTGCTGGAATGAATTATGACAAGGAAAACCGGAGTACCCGGAGAAAAACCTGTCCCGCCCCCGCTTTGTCCAGCACAAATCTCACATGGAGTGACCGGGATTTGAACCACGGAACCCAGCGGTGAGAGGCCGGGGTACTGCCGCCTGAGCAACGGAGGCTCACTAAGTGGAACTTAACACCGTAAGAAATGAGCCTATTTGTATATGTATTTAGTTTTCTATCTGTGAAGTTTAACACTGTTAGGACAAACAATAATTAGAATTGTATCAGTAGTCGTCATATTCTTAGAATTTGTCCAGCAGTGGAGCGGGGTCCGTTAATTTGCAAGCCAATATCCACTTTGTTCCATTTAGTGCATCGTTTGGAACAAGACAAGCATAGTGCACGTCTTCCTGAAAACGATCAAGCCAGCGTTTCTTGGGCCGACCACGTAGCCGATTTCCAGATGGTATGATGCGAAGTGCCATCTTTGCAATAGATGTACCTTCTCTACGCATTACGTGGCCATACCACCGAAGTCGGTTCTCATACATCTTGTCTACAATCGCGCCAACTCCCGCGATTTTCCGGATTTCCATGTTGGTGTCAAACTGTGTTGCCCCTTTCTAGACATGGGATGTGTTTAGAAGGCCTTGCTGTCCTGCTTAGCTTGCGGAATTGAAGACACACGCAATATGTAGGTTAGGTCTGTGTGGAGTGCGTGTATCATGTTTGTTTGTTATCCAAGCGAGGTCGGGCCGTAGGGAGTAACCAGCCGGTGACCGACACACTTCGACAATCAAAAGCAAAAGAAATGCGTGTAATATCACGTTCATCTGGTCGACGGAGCGCTCGGACTCAGTTTAGGACTTGATCGGTGGTTTAAAATCAGATAACATTCCACCGCGCCGGTCCTCGTGAAATCACCAGGATTCAAACTCGGGGTATTTGCGCTGGAGGTCTAAGTGGTTGCACCACCGCAGTATACTGAAAACATAGTACACATACATATCGTTGCCATTTTAACACCTTATAAGGGGAATGAGTCTTCAATTACTAGGTTAGACTAGATAACTGCCCAAAATGCTTGATAAATAGCAAAGGAGTTCTATTACTTAAATGTTAGGAATATACAAACAAGTATGACCTTAAAATCCAGTCATTAACACAGATTTTATATTAGGTGCCCATTGTTTGCAGTCTACATTTATATCAACAGTTTCTCACTCTTATCTCATAGCTGTTCACACATCTACGAATTGGAATGAAAACATCGTAAATGCGAAACGGTAAAATATATATTATATAAAATGTCCATATTCGATAGCAGTTTTTTCAGCCAATGAAATTGCTCAGGATTGCGTAAATTTTCAAGTTGCACAGTGAGATTCATTTTGGGTTATCAGATAACGTGTTGTAATGCTTAGAGAAACTCCGCTGGACGTTACTGACGCAAGTTGTAAAAGTGAGTTGGTCGTGCGGTTAGTCTCGTTACTGTGAGCTTGCGTTTAGGAGATAGCGGATTCGAACCGCACTCTCGGCAGTCCTGAAGATGGTTTTCCGTAGTTTCCAATTTTTACACCAGGCAAATGCTGGGGCTGTACCTTAATTAAGGCCACGGCCGCTTCCTTCCCACTCCTGGCTGTTTCCTGTCCCATCGTCGCCGTAAGACCTATCTGTGTCGGCGCGACGTAAGGCAAAATTTAAAATATTTTTCTTGTTTGTTTATTTTATAACTTGCCTGATAATAATAATAATAATAATAATAATAATAATAATAATAATAATAATAATAATAATAATTTCGTGTTGCTATTTCTAGCCGAGTGCAGCCCTTGTAAGGCAGACCCTCCGATGAGGGTGGGCGGCATCTGTCATGTGTAGATAACTGCGTGTTATTGTGGTAGAGGATAATGTTATGTGTGGTGTGTTAGTTGCAGGGATGTTGGGGACAGCACAAACACCCAGCCCCCGAGCCATTGGAATTAACCAATGAAGATTAAAAACCCAGATTCGGCCAGGAATCAAACCCGGGACCCTCTGAACCGAAGGCAAGTACGCTGACCATTTAGCCAACGAGTCGGACTATAACTTGCCTATAAGCCGGCCTTAAAAACGGTTTGATATTGTCTGGCAAGGGCCAGGTGGATGGAGGTAAATGTTCTGTGCACTGACCCGGTAATAATTAAGAGGGGAATTCCTCAAGGCAGTATTAGTGGACCTTTATGTTTTCTTATATATAAATCATATGAGTAAATAAGTGTAATCAGAGAGAAGGCTTTTTATGGATGATGTTCTTCTGTATAGAGTAATAAATAAGTTACAAGATTGTGAAGAACTGCAAAATGACCTCGATAATGTTGTGAGATGGACAGATAGCAATGATATGATGATCTGATCGAAAGCCAAATAAATTTTTAAAAATGATATGATAACCGGGTTTAAAGGTCAGGTTGTTAGTTCCACAAATAGGAAAAGTCCTCTCAATTTTAATTACTGCGTTGATGGGGGTGATAGTTCCTTTTGGGGATCATTATAAGTACCTAGGTGTTAATATAAGGAAAGAACTTCAATGGGTTAATAAATGGGATTGTAAATAAGTACGGACCTCTGCACATAGTTATAAGGGTATTTAGGGGTTGTAGTAAGGATGTAAAGGAGGGGACATACAAGTCTCTCGTAAGACCCCAACTAGACTACGGCTCCAGTATATGGGACCTTAACCAGGATTACTTGATTCAAGAACTGGAAAGAATCCAAAGAAAAGCAGCTCGATTTGTTCTGGGTGATTTCCGCCAAAAGAGTAGTGTTACAGAAATGTTGCAAAGTTTGGGCTGGAGAGGCTTGGCGGAAAGGAGACGAGCTGCTTGACTAAGTGGTATGTTCCAAGCTGTCAGTGGAGATATGTCGTAGAATGACATTAGTAGACGAGTAAGTTTGAATGGTGTCTTTAAAAGTAGGAAAGATCACAATATGAAGATAAAGTTGGAATTCAAGAGGACAAATTGGGACAAATATTCGTTTATAGGAAGGGGAGTTAGGGATTGGAATAACTTACCAAGGGAGATGTTCAATAAATTTGTAATTTCTTTTCAGTCATTTAAGAAAAGGCTAGGAAAACAACAGAGAGGAAACCAGCCACCTGGGCGACTGCTAAATGCAGATCAGTAGTGATTGATTGATTGATTGATTGATTGATTGATTGATTGATTGATTGATTGATTGATTGATTGATTGATTGATTGATTGATTGATTGATTGATTGATTGATTGATTGATTGATTGACATGCATTTTGCTTCCAAAGTAAAGAAAAAACAGAATGTTATTGAAAATTGTCTCCCTGTTTTAAGCGACGTCAGCCCTAAAATATCATTTCTTCGTGGAACAGTCAGTGGTCGCTTAATATAGGTTTCATTGTATATTGTTGTTTAAAATGCGGTACGGAACACTATCGTCGCACGGGTAGTCTAGTAGTATTTCGGTTTTAAAACTGTCGCGTTTCATATAACGCTCACCAGCCGAAGTACGGCTCCGAAACGACAGACGTGTTCTACTTCAAACGGTTGAACAGTCATGCTGTAGGCCATACTTTCTGGTTTACAATTTTCCTTGCGTCGCACCGACACAGATAGGTCTTATCGTGACGATCGGATAGGAAAGAGTTGGGAGTGCGAAGGAAGCGACCACGAAAACCATTTTCAGGGCTGCTGACAGGGGGGTTCGAACCCACCATCTCCCGAATGCTGCGTGGCCCAAATCACGCGCTCGGTGCCATACTGTTACAGCTTATGCTGTATTCTACTGTACCTGCATTCAGGATACATCTGGAGTCATCGCTGGGTATAAATATGAAACAAGATCAGACTGTCGTCTGACCAACTAGAACGGAGCTTCGTTCATTAGATCAAGCTTCTGAACCACGTAGGTGGAACAGTTAACAAGATACCAACGCCTCTCATTAGGGTATAGAAACCTATTCCATTCCAGACTCCCTTAGACCACAGCAGTCGCACTTTAAGACTACGAGGATGGCACAAACATAATCAGGAGATGGATCATTAAGGATGTGTATTCTCGCAAGATGGTAGCACATTGAGTGAAGTCCAATCAAAGTGTAGCAAAACTGACGCGGCGAGTTTCGCAGTTCGGTAATCTGTAGAAACAAGATAATTATCGAATTCTCCTGTACGGGAATGGAAGTTGGGTAGACTCAGGATCATATATTCAAAAAGTACTAGTAACAGGCTGGTTAAATCTTAAATAGTCCCACTACTGTCATAAATAGCATAGGCTCCACTAAATGGACGTTCAAGGCTAGTGAGGAGCGAGACAGTGGCGTAGGTAAGGGGGAATAAGAGGGCTGTAACCTCCCTATTAGGCGCTTGAACTCCTTATTATAAATATATACAAAAATAAAATAATAAAAGCATCCATTTGCAAAAACATCCGTTTCAAATGTCTTTTATTAATTGTATTATTATTACTATTCATATTCCCCTGCCCGGTAACAGCATCCCTAGCTCAGGCGCCAGTGCGCCGGCCACTCACAGCTGGCTTCCATGGTTCAAATCCCGGTCACTCCAAGTGAGATTTGTGCTGGACAAAGCGGGAGGGGAGACAGGTTTTTCTCCGGGTATTCAGGTTTTCCCTGTTATCTTTCATTCCAGCAACACTCGCCAATATCATTTCATTTCATCTGTTGGTCATTAATCATTTCCCCAGAAGAGTGCGACAGACTTCGGCTTCCGGCATAGTTCCTGTCCTCGCCGTTATGTAGAGCTTCATTCATTCCATTCCTGACCCGGTTGATATTGGAAACACTGTGTATTTTAATGTTCATTCCCCCACCCCGTAAACTGTATTTAAATTTGCCCCTGCGCAAAATATTATTATTTTTACTATTATTATTATTATTATTATTATTATTATTATTATTATTATTATTATTATTATTATTATTATTATTGTTACCGTGTTTTGGTGGTAGGTAGAGGTGTAAGAAGGTGCGGGCGTGAATGGGTCTCAAACTACGGAATCAAAGTTAATGTAAAAGTTAACAAGGTTATATTTCCTTTTCAATATTAAGTAATAACAAAGAACAGGTACTTAGTAGCCGAAACACAATTTGAAATGTACAATTACAGGGATTACAGAGTTTGGGCTTCGAGCCCTGAGTTCACAATTTTTGAGCAACTAGCCCAACTTTCCGATATACAAATTTTAACAAAGGGGCAGAAGACCCCAATCAAACCCTGGAGCCCTTGCTCCAAATTACACAGTAAAGCCTCCTCGAGGCATACAACACTCCGTTTCCAAAAGAGCCACACGCTCTTTAATTTAAGCCTCTCCTAGGCCACACCAAACTCCACCTTCAAGTTGTCCTCAACGGACATAAACACAGGGGTAAAATACCCAATCTACTGAGGTCTATTAAATGAAAAGCAGGTTAATTAAATGACCTCTAAAACAATTTGAGAGGAGGCGAACTTGCACTCCTAATACACTTGGTTTTTAAGACCTACTTTGGCTCTTAGGCCACTGATGCAAGGGCTAATCCCATACTACAGAGGTGACGTAATAGCAATTTACATTACATTACGGAAGAATTGGTTGAGAGAATAAGTTCACCTCAAGACGATGTGAGTGGGAGTTCGAGAGGGTTAAGCACTCTCTATCCCGATATGTCGTTTTAAAATAGAATAGATACCAGTTGTTTTTACATTTTAGGAAAAGGTTACATGGTTGAACGCTTAGAACCCGCCCCGAAAGTTAAACTGCTGAGCAAGAAAAGAAAGAATTTATTAATCGGCCATTACCTTATTGTTGACCGCCGCCGAGGAAAGAGGCGCTTCCCGCCTCCTGCTATGTACTTAATACACTGAAAGATGGAACAGAAGTGGCCCGGAGACCCTAAAATCAGCAGTTTATATACTCTCGCGGAAGTTTCTAGGCGTTAGGGGAATGAAAACACCCGCCCACAATGTTTTTATTGGATAGGACCCCGCAACAGATACAAGTTGGGGGAAGATACACCAGATTGGTCAGAAATTACTAACAGAAATTCGGGATTGGATAAATCTAAAACAAGGGGAAAAAGAGGGGTATACAGCCAACTTAAACAATAACAGAAAGAAATTTAACAAGAAACAAACTTTTGAAATAAAAATTTCTCCAACAAAATAGTTCTTTGACTCCGCACTAGGGTGCGCTATTGTTGATCTTCAGTAGTGTCCTCTAGAAGAGAAAGTTCACACTTCTTACTTCAAGCGAAACAAAAACACATCAAAAGTGACACAGTTCAAAAACTCAAAATTTTCCACGTGGTGACATCTTCTGAGAAAGTAGAGAATTAATAGAGTAGATAAAGTTCAACCTTCCTCCAGAAGAGGAGTTTCAACTGGCGCAACTTTTAAATAAACGGTGTAGAGGTGTACCGCCCGGTACAGACCTCCCCCCCCCCCAAAAGTTCCTCCAGGGGTGACACATGAAATCAGTTTGAAACAAAGTCCAAGTAATGATGTTGATACGAAGATAGATAGCAGAAGCATTTACAAGATTTCTTAATTCAGTTTCAAAATGTTGTTGTTGCAGGTGAATGAAAGTCTTTAAGTTTGTAGAATTTGAATTTCTGAAGATAAACTTTTAATACTTAGAAGTGAAGAAAAATTTTTTGCACGGTCCACCAAATATTGCTGTTGAATTCCCAAATGTAGTTATCTCTTATAGTAACTGTCCATGTAGTTGATGTTGATGAAGTTGGATGGCCGGACCGGCCGTTGCAGCTTGCGTCCAAAAGGAGGCCGCTCGGACCCCTCAAGTACCCTGAGATACCGCTCGCCCGCACTATGAGGGGAGCAGAGGTGTTGAAGCACGCCGCGCCCGCGGTGAACATATACAGGCTGCGGGCAAGTAGCAGGTCGTGCGCCGCACGTCAGCCTTGGCCGGGAGGAGAGCTCCGGCTCGCCGTGCACATGTCGTCCTCGCTGGAGAGGAGGGGGCCCATCCCCCTCCCCAGTCGCTGCACGGCGCTGCGCGGCTGCGGGGGCGCTGAAACATTAAAGCTAGGCGGCAGAATTGTGTTGGACTATCATCTTCTTTGAGGGTACGGGCTTGTGGAGAGGTTGAGGGGCCAGCGGCGTGTAGATATCCATGGCATTTACTATTATGAAGCCACAGTGTAAGGTGGAGCAGGAGATGGGAGCGTGGTAATGGCCGTGGCAAGAACAGGATGGCAGTTTAACGGATCGGGGTGGGTTTTACAAAAGGCTTACATCTAAAACCAAAATATTGTAGAAGGGGCAGAATGCCTTAAAAGTGAAACTCAAAAAAAATATAACCTTCATATCCTTTCAGAATAATATGAAGCAAGTTAACACAGAAATTACACCGGTTTCACCTGGGACAGGTGAACTCTAAATATCCTCTCGGTGGCTGGATTACTTAGCAATAAGGTAACCGGCGTAAGAAAATCGAGAATGATACAAGGCCCATGAAATCTGGGGGCAAGCTTGCCCGCGGGAACAAAATTTTTGACCATAACCTGGTCACCTACCTTCAAAGTGGTGGGTCTCCGTCCACGATCATACCTTTCCCTAACCTTTTCATGAGATACTTTAAGATTAGCTTTAGCCTTCTTCCAAAGATCTTGAATGTTGTCCGGATCTATTGTCTCGGGCAGAATGTCATTCAGAGACCAGAGGTTAGAGAGCGGCGTGTTGGGAACGAACTTAAACATCAAAGAAGCTGGAGTAAATTTGTGTGATTCATGAACCGCCGAATTCAAAGCAAAAGCTAACCAATGCAGGGACGTGTCCCACCTAGAATGATCTTCATGATGATAGGCAATAAGTGCGGACCTGAGATTACGGTTAACCCGTTCAGCCAGAGATGGTTGAGGGTAATAAGCGGAAGTAGTTACATGAGAGATGGACAAGTCAAAACAGAATTTACGAAATAAATTAGATGTAAAAGCCTTAGCATTATCAGATACAATGTATTGGCACGGACCAAAAGAAGCAAAAATAGAATTTAGGCAAGTAATAGTTGACTGAGCGGTAGCCAGCTTAGTCGGAAATAACCAGGAAAATCTTGTAAAACCATCTACACACACAAAGATGAACTTGTTGGCATTACCCTTTGACTGGGGGAAGGGTCCCACATAATCGATATACAGGCGTTCCATGGGGCGCGACGCTTGATGAGAAGACAAAAGGCCTACTTTAGTGGACATGGTGGGTTTACTGATCAAACAAGATTTACAAGCTTTTACAAGTTCCCGAATTTCACCGTCCATACCTTTCCATATGAACATTTCACGAATCTTTTCACGAGTTTTAAAGATTCCAAGATGCCCCCCCAATGGGGTCTCATGATAGTATTTGAAGATCATAGGTACAAGAACCGCTGGAACAACAACTTTCATCAACTTATCATGCCTCGAAGGGCAACATAGAACACCATTCCTCAGAACATAAGGGACAGCATGTTCCCCAGAAGAAAGGGTTTCCATTATCGGAGCCAGCGTCGGATCTTCACGTTGGTATTTCTCAATATCCCTAAAAAGCATGGGAGCATCTGTTAAGATGGCATTAACACCAGATAGTATGGACTCGGAAGGTGATGAACTGTCGACCGGTTCGTGGGTCTCTACGTCGTTATGAAACATACGGCTGAGTCCATCAGCAACAACATTTTCGGTACCTCTGATATGTCTAACATCAAACTGGAAGGCGGAAATACGAATAGCCCAGCGGGCTATACGACCAGTACGACGCGGCCTACCTAAGACCCAGCTTAAGGCTTGATTATCTGTCTCCAGGTCGAATTTAACGTGTTCCAGATAGAGACGGAACTTTTCTAAGGCAAATAAGACTGCCAAACCTTCGAGCTCATAGATGGAATACTTGGCTTCTTGAGCCGACAATGTCCTAGACGCATAGGCGATGGGTCGCCTCCCTAGTTCAGTCTCTTGAAGAAGGACTGCAGCTACTGCTGACGACGACGCGTCGGTTTGGACGATGAATTTCTTCGAGAAATCAGGCATAGCAAGTACAGGGGCATTACAAAGAGCTAATTTAAGGTCTTCAAAAGCGGCTTGTTGAGAAGGTCCCCACTCGAATTTGATGCCTTTCCTACGAAGAAGGTTTAAGGGCGCCCCTCTATTAGCAAAGTTAGGAATGAACTTTCTGAAGAAATTCACCATACCAATGAACCTGGCGATACCTTTAATGTCCTTGGGAGGTTTAAAATCACGGATGGCCTGTGTTCTAGAATGATCAACTGCTACACCATCGGGTGACACAATATGCCCTAGGAAAGACATAGAGGGCTTAGCGAAGGCAATCTTGGACAACTTAACAGTTAACCCAGCCTTACGAAGGCGATCGAGAACTTCTCGCAGATGATCTAGGTGTTCTTCAAAAGTCTCTGAAAATACTACGACATCATCTAAGTAGTGATATAAGTACTCGAATTTGATGTCGGAGAAGACCCTATCTAGTAGCCTAGTGAGCACAGCTGCCCCCGTGGGGAGCCCGAAAGGCACGCGGTTGTATTCGTATAAATTCCAGTCCGTGGCAAACGCTGTAAGGTGTTTAGACTCTTCGGCAAGGGGAATTTGATTATAGGCCTGATTTAAGTCCAAGATGGTGAAGAACTTGGCCTTACTAAACCATGAAAAACAAGAATGAAGGTCGGGAAGGGGCACAGATTGTAACACCACCTTCCGATTGAGAGCCCTGTAATCAATGACAGGCCTGAAACCTCCTTGGGGTTTCGGTACTAAAAAAATAGGCGAAGAATACGCTGACTTAGAGGGCCTAATAATACCGTCCTTCAACATCTGATCGATGATTTCCTTCAGAGCCTTCATTTTAGGTGGAGATAGCCTATACGGTGGAAAACGGACAGGAATCGAATCCGTAACCTCAATTTTGTATTCAATAAGGTCAGTAACACCAAGAGTATCAGAGAACACCTCGGGAAACGACTGACACAGTTTGCGAATACTATCAGCCTGCTTCTCAGGTAGATGTCTAAGGTCTAACAACATCTCATCCTGGATAGGCGACATAGAAGAACATGACACAGAATTACACTTTAATAGTGGGATTTTACAACTAGAAGCAAATTTGAATGTGCACGACCTAGACTGCAGATCGAGCACAAGACCAGTGTGAGAAATAAAGTCAGCTCCCAATATAATGGGGCAAGACAATTGCTTGGCCACAAACAATTTAACTTTCCATGTAAACTTAAAAACACGAATTTTGACCAGTAAGGAACCTAGAATTTCTAATGGAGATGAATTAGCCGAAACGTATTGAACAGGAGAAGAGACATAGTCAGGAAGTTTACAAACCGTTTTCAATTTAGAATACCATTCAGCCGCAATAATCGAACAAACACTACCTGAATCTAAGAGAGCTGTTATAGGCTCGTTATTTACCTCAATCTTAAGAAAAGGAACAGGTGCGGGGGTATCCGCCGCAATCCTAAGACATTCTTTAGGGCATTCAAAAGATGAACTTGAAGGCTGATCGTTCTCTGCATTTACAATCTGTTTACTAGGGGCTGAGTCTCGGGAAGATGGATTAGTGGACTCAGCCGAAGCCACTAGTCACTTTTTATTATTGGCATAGGTGGAATTTGCACCAGAAGTTGAGCAGGAGGGGGTGCTATTTGAGTTTGGGCAATTTTTGGCGATATGTGAGAAGGCCCCACACTTAAAACAGCCTTGTGATGAACCAGCTCCATTATTTGCCCTACTAGACTTGATCAGAGGACACTTATTGCGCAGATGGTCAGGCGACCCGCAAGCATAACATTTACGAGGGGTAACTGATCGGCGAGGTGGAGGCCGAGTATTACTAAAAGAAGGCGGGGGTTCTTTTGCTACACGCAAAGAATCGGCGTATCTAACTCCTTCCGCTGAGACGGCCAACGCTTCAAGTTCAGAGAAAGTTTGCGGGCACGCCGCAAAACACAAGTATGACCTATAAGATGGTGAAATGCCTTCCACAATAGCTTGTACAATTTGATCCTCAGGGAAGTGAAGAGCAAACACCCTAGTATAAAACTTAATATCTTGGATGAAGTCTGCCAGGTTTTCATCCAAGCGCTGTACCCGATAATAGTATTTCTGAATAAGAGATGACCTCGCGCGGGCAGGAATAAAATTTGCAAGCAGATGTGCATGGAAATCTTCGATAGATGACTGTTCAGCTATGGCTCTTACTATTTTATCTGAGAGAACACCAATAGCATAAGGATAGATTATTTGTAAAATTTGACAAGGGGAAAGCGAAAATACGAGGGCATGATCCTGAAATTCAACTAAAAACCTTAAGAAAGAAATAACTTCACTGGTGGTGTTGACCGAAAACTTAGAGATACCTCTTAGCAACATTGCCAATGGATGAGGCAAGCTGCTAAACCCGGGTGACATAGTAGGTAAAGGTTTCAATGGCAAGGAAGTCAATTCAGAACGGATGTTACTCAATGATGCACGACGTTCAGATTCGTTGTCCAATGGGGCAGGGATAGTTTGAGCAGCAACGGTTATCCTATTAACTTCTCCCTTGGGAGGCGCTTCCTCACTACCTGGATTCACTATGGTGGGTTGATCAGATTTGGGAGGAACTTCCCCAGTTAACAATTGAGTGACCTTATTAGATAATTCGGAAATATTTTCCAGGAGCGTACTAGCTTCCTTCCTCTGAACATCATTCAGTTTTAGAGACAACAGATCGTTAACCCTATTCGAAAAATGATATAGCCTGCCTTGCACACGCTTAATTTGATTAGGAGACGGATCATTTTCATCAAAAAAACTAACTACGGAAGCTAGCCCAGTAATATTCTCCGTGATCGTGGAAAGAGAGTCGTCAATTTCTTTCTCTCCCAAATTGGGGATGGAAATGGGCAAATCAAGGGACTCTCTAAGCTTGTTAGTGTCTATTGCAACCGTGCCTCCAGATTGAACGTTTCTGATAGTTAACTCATATATCACCTCCTCTTTGCGCAAATAGTTAAGGAGGAGAACATCGCGAGGGCCGGGCATGATGACAGAACAATTTTGGAAAACTCAAAAATGCCAGCAACTGAGAAAATGCTTAGAGTTCGGATCAAAACAATGTCTCGCCGTCAAAAGGGGCTAAATTGAGACCCATTCAACCACGCTCTGCTACCACTTGTTACCGTGTTTTGGTGGTAGGTAGAGGTGTAAGAAGGTGCGGGCGTGAATGGGTCTCAAACTACGGAATCAAAGTTAATGTAAAAGTTAACAAGGTTATATTTCCTTTTCAATATTAAGTAATAACAAAGAACAGGTACTTAGTAGCCGAAACACAATTTGAAATGTACAATTACAGGGATTACAGAGTTTGGGCTTCGAGCCCTGAGTTCACAATTTTTGAGCAACTAGCCCAACTTTCCGATATACAAATTTTAACAAAGGGGCAGAAGACCCCAATCAAACCCTGGAGCCCTTGCTCCAAATTACACAGTAAAGCCTCCTCGAGGCATACAACACTCCGTTTCCAAAAGAGCCACACGCTCTTTAATTTAAGCCTCTCCTAGGCCACACCAAACTCCACCTTCAAGTTGTCCTCAACGGACATAAACACAGGGGTAAAATACCCAATCTACTGAGGTCTATTAAATGAAAAGCAGGTTAATTAAATGACCTCTAAAACAATTTGAGAGGAGGCGAACTTGCACTCCTAATACACTTGGTTTTTAAGACCTACTTTGGCTCTTAGGCCACTGATGCAAGGGCTAATCCCATACTACAGAGGTGACGTAATAGCAATTTACATTACATTACGGAAGAATTGGTTGAGAGAATAAGTTCACCTCAAGACGATGTGAGTGGGAGCTCGAGAGGGTTAAGCACTCTCTATCCCGATATGTCGTTTTAAAATAGAATAGATACCAGTTGTTTTTACATTTTAGGAAAAGGTTACATGGTTGAACGCTTAGAACCCGCCCCGAAAGTTAAACTGCTGAGCAAGAAAAGAAAGAATTTATTAATCGGCCATTACCTTATTGTTGACCGCCGCCGAGGAAAGAGGCGCTTCCCGCCTCCTGCTATGTACTTAATACACTGAAAGATGGAACAGAAGTGGCCCGGAGACCCTAAAATCAGCAGTTTATATACTCTCGCGGAAGTTTCTAGGCGTTAGGGGAATGAAAACACCCGCCCACAATGTTTTTATTGGATAGGACCCCGCAACAGATACAAGTTGGGGGAAGATACACCAGATTGGTCAGAAATTACTAACAGAAATTCGGGATTGGATAAATCTAAAACAAGGGGAAAAAGAGGGGTATACAGCCAACTTAAACAATAACAGAAAGAAATTTAACAAGAAACAAACTTTTGAAATAAAAATTTCTCCAACAAAATAGTTCTTTGACTCCGCACTAGGGTGCGCTATTGTTGATCTTCAGTAGTGTCCTCTAGAAGAGAAAGTTCACACTTCTTACTTCAAGCGAAACAAAAACACATCAAAAGTGACACAGTTCAAAAACTCAAAATTTTCCACGTGGTGACATCTTCTGAGAAAGTAGAGAATTAATAGAGTAGATAAAGTTCAACCTTCCTCCAGAAGAGGAGTTTCAACTGGCGCAACTTTTAAATAAACGGTGTAGAGGTGTACCGCCCGGTACAATTATTATTATTATTATTATTATTATTATTATTATTATTATTATTATTATTATTATTATTATTATTATTATTATTATTCCCCCACCAAGGAAACTCTGGTAGTTTCCCGTTAGTGTCTTCAGTGAGCTAACACAAGCCCACTGAAACGCGCACACTAACTGATCCTATGACCTACATTTTCACGCAGCTCATGACAGGGATTGGTTACTAGCATCGCTAAACACCTCGATCACTTCCATATTGTCAAAGTCAAGGAAAGGGCTAGGAGTGGGAAGGAAGCGGCCGTGGCCTTAATTAAGGTACAGCCCCAACATTTGCCTGGTGTAAACATGGGAAACCACGGAAAACCATCTTCTGGGTTGCCGACAGTGGGGGTTCGAACCTACCATCTCCCGGGTGCAAGCTCACAGCTGCGCGCTCCTAACCGCACAGCTAACTCGCCCGGTCCTTGCCATTCTTAACCTCTGTATTTACTTCAAACACTGTACAAGCTCTGGATGTCTGTGAAGATTTCCCAACAATCTATCTCTTTTTTTCTGGTCTAGTTTCGCCCACTCGTTCTCCTCTTACCAATACGCTAACCATTTAGCCATGGAGCCGGGCTCTTAACATGGAATGAACTATAGGCATGAGGAGCTATGGGCACTTTCTCGTCAAAGAGAAGGCGTTACCTTCTAGTTGGCCCGCCCCTCCCGTTCGGGGAGGGAAATTAAAACCTTTCCTAGGGCCTGAGTTCTATGGGCACTGGCTTATGGCAAAACGGTTGCGAAAGCTACCAGTGACCGTTTCGGACAACGCTGCCAGAGATAACTCAATCTGCTCAGTTCTTCTCGCATCAGCACATGTGTTTTGCTCCACTGCACGTTCTAAAATTTCTGCTGTATATTGGTATTCATTTGTATTGCAGATATCTGATCCCAGAAATGATCCACCATAGGTTCTCAACGGTAAACAGGTAGTGGCGGCAGTTAGAATCCGCTCTCCGCTCATGGACGTTTGGTCCTGTGCAAATCTAAGTTTAGGGTAACAACATGAAAAATTACTTTGTGTTAGCCAACATAATTATATGCTATTAGTACTAAGTGTAATCCCTCGCAGACATTCAACAATGACATTTCGTAGATCTTCCTGTGCTGTGTCATTCTCTCCAGTTCATTCCTGTTATCTTCCGTCCGCTCTGGTTTCTCAGATCTATGTGTGACCTTCTGTGTCTCCATACATGTCATATCCCTTTCTGTCTTCCAGAAACAAGCCATATTGATTTATCGGTGGACTTCACATTGCAATGGATATTCTTGCGAAAATTCAATTATTTCTAATTTTGCATTGTGTGTCTATTCCTTTTTTTTTTAAAGCCAAATCCATTGTCTGGGCTAAACGACAAAATGTGAAATAGCCTTATGGCTTATAGTCTC
This sequence comes from Anabrus simplex, assembly GCF_040414725.1. NCBI lineage: Eukaryota > Metazoa > Arthropoda > Insecta > Orthoptera > Tettigoniidae > Anabrus > Anabrus simplex. The sequence goes on along the minus strand of NC_090271.1, from coordinate 231,604,845 downwards.
CATGTTTACCACATCTCTTTATTGATCTTCTGACTGTCGCGTGTTGAAGATATTTATCACTAGTGGTTCGTTCGTAATCTGTTTTCCCTCCAGGGTCGGTTTTTCCCTCGGACTCAGCGAGGGATCCCACCTCTAACGCCTCAAGGGCAGTGTCCTGGATCTTCAGACTCTGGGTCTGGGGATACAACTGGGGAGGATGACCAGTACCTCGCCCAGGCGGCCTCACCTTCTGTGCTGAACAGGGGCCTTGTGGAGGGATGGGAAGTGTGGAAGGGATAGACAAGGAAGAGGGAAGGAAGCGGCCGTGGCCTTAAGTTAGGTACCATCCCGGCATTTGCCTGGATGAGAAGTGGGAAACCACGGAAAACCACTTCCAGGATGGCTGAGGAGGGAATCGAACACCCGTCTACTCAGTTGACCTCCCGAGGCTGAGTGGACCCCGTTCCAACCCTCGTACCACTTTTCAAATTTCGTGGCAGAGCCGGGAATCGAACCCGGGCCTCTGGGGGTGGTAACTAATCACACTAACCACTACACTACAGAGGCGGACTATCACTAGTGGTACTAGTATAAATCACATTATCAAGATGGAGCTGGTACAGTCCCCTTTAACCCACTCAACACCGCCAAGAAGTGGATGTTTATTTCATTGGACCTGCTTTCTAAACTCATGTTTTAATGTTCCTATCCTTAGAATTTTCATATTTCCTAATCCTTTGCGATAGGCCTACCACAACCAAATGCCCAGGAGATCCTTTGGAGTAGACAGAAAGCGGGAAAAACAGTGTTTCAAATGTCGCTGAAGTTATGAGACACATATAGTGACCCTGGAGACGGTAAGTTGCCTTCCCTGGTCAAAAATGACGTAAATTGCTTACTGTGAGCTACGTGGTCTCTTGAGATGAGAGAACGGACTTGCATACCGTTCATGAATACACCACTGTAAGCACGTATTCCTTCTCATTTGCAGACTTACAACTGTCAGTAATATAAACTTACGTACATATGTCGCACCCATTACTGCACGCAGTTAACATTTGACCCGCTCCAGTTAGAAAGACTTCGTCGTAAATCATAAAATGTGTTTTAAAACTTTTAAAAATGTTTCTTTGAAGAGACAAGGATTTAGAGTGAGCAAATCTTATAAACTCAAGTCTAGTAATCTGTTCTTGCCGGAGTGCTAGTATTTTATTCTGAAAAAAAATAATTATTTGCGCAAAACAGATTTTTTTTCTTTTCACCCAGTCGTCTTGCACTTTTCACTCAGCATAGAGTCCATGTCGATTTCCACCCAACAGTGGCATACACTGAAGGAATGTATGAATGTTCAAACATCGCCTGTCACGTCATTTCGGCGGATGAGCCAATCGTGCCGTGCGAGATGCACTTAGTAGTGGATTTGAAAATCCCATCTACACTAGTGTCCAAAAGTTAAGCATAAGTTACGAGTAAGCAGGGCAACAGGAAATAGACCGCAAATCGCACGACATATGCACCTACCAACCTTACGTGTTTGCTCTGTATAGGAAAGAAGTGATCCTTGCGCCTCATATTCCCTCAATCGTGTTTGCCATTTTATAGTGTGCGGAGTGTAGCCTCGTGGTGAACGTGACAACATAATGGCACAACGACGCCATTTGGCCCCCGTTTTGCAGGGTAGAATACTCGGCCGCCTGGAAGCAGACCAGACACACATCGAAGTCGCCGTATTCTTGAACGTGCCACAAAGTGTGATTTCCAGGCTTTGGAGACGATTTCGCGACACAGGAAATGTTAGTCGTAGGCCAGTACCAGGTCGACCAAGGGTAACCACCCCACAGCAGGACCGATATCTAGCCTTAACCACCCAACGAAATCGGAGTGTACATGCACGACAATTGTCGGCGGAGCTTGCAGCCGTATCAGAGGTTGCCGTTTCCCGGCAAACTGTGTACCGGAGGCTCAGAACAGCAGGGCTGTTTGCCCGACGTCCAGCGGTGTGCGTGCCACTCACTCCAGCACAGACACGGGCCCATTTACTGTGGAGCTGTCAACATCGAAACTGGACCATAAATGAATGGAAGCATGTGCTCTTCACAGATGAATCCCACTTCAGTTTGCAGAACGATTCCCGTCGCACATTAATCTGGAGAGAATCGGGTAGCCCATACAATTACAGTAACATCGTGGAACGGGACCAGTATGGTGCTGGTGGCGTCATCGTGTGGGGTGGCATCATGTTGAATGACCGTACGGACTTGCACATCTTCATGGGTTTTCCGAGGAGCACTGTTAACGCTCGGAGATACAGGGATGAGGTACTGAGACCACATGTTCGACTCTTCAGAGGTGCGGTTGGCTCAGACTTCCTTTTAATGGACGATAATGCCCGACTGCTCTGGTGGATGGATTTTTGGCTGCGGAAGACATTCATCGCATGGATTGACCAGCGAGGTCTGCGGATCTGAATCCTATAGAACATGCCTGGGATGCATTGGGGAGGCGAATTTCATCACGTCAGTCTCCACCAATGAACCTTCAAGACCTTCACATTGCCCTTTTGGGAGGAATGGGATCGACTGCCACAAGAGCTCTTGGACCATCTGATAAAGAGCATGCCACGTCGCTGCGAAGCATGTGTGGCCGTTAGGGGTGACCATACACTCTATCAACAGCATATTTTGTTGTGGAAGACATTGCCAAGTTTTGTTAGTTGTTGTCAAAGATGTACCTTAGCTATCACAACCTTTCTGACACTGTTTTTTTGGACAAAGTGTGTGTCATATGGTGTGTGTCAGCTTCCATTTGTTCAGCAATCCGTCTGACATTCCTATCAGGCGGTAAGGCCTCGTTTAGTGATTATGCGTAGCTTTTGGACACTAGTGTATTTTGTGCGTAACGTATTTGTGTGTAATTAATTATTACACATAAGAATTTTCCATTTTTCATCTTTGGTACATAACCAAGTGAGTGGCTGCGTGATTCAAGGCGTGTAGCTGTTGGCTTTGTTTCGGGAGAAAGTGGATTCGAACCCGACAGCCCTGAAAATTGTTTTCCGTTTTCCCATTTTCATACCAGACAAATACGGGGCTGTACCTTAAGGCCGCGGTCGCTTCCTTCACAGTCTATGTCCTCTCCCTTTGTCGCCATAAGACCTATTTGTGTCGGTGCGACGTAAAGCAAATTGTTTTTTAAAATGTAGAAAATTTCTAACATGGAAGTAGCGTTTCTGGACCCATGTCCATATAACGAATTTTCTTCTACTTGTGAGGAATTTTTTCCTTATTGTTACACCCTGTATTTCAATTTGTCTCGCAGATCCCGCATTCGTACAAAAGGAAGGTTGCCACGGATTATGCCCCCATATTAATTGCTGAACATACAATTCCATACGTTCATTCATTCTTTATTTAGAGACTATACTGTTTTTTAACACATACAAGCCCTCCTACCATTCTTACATTTCTGGCAGTACCGGGAATCGAACCCGAGTCCCAGAGGACTGCAGGTAATAGAGCTAACCGACACACCACGGAGGTGGGCTTCAAAGCAATAGGAGAATATCTCGCAGTATTCGACCGAACTCCAGTACACAGTAGATATGTAAACTGTGTGTTAAATTACCTTCAGTTCTGCTTAACGGAAACTTTAGCACCACGGAAGTAAAATAAGTTTTGTGCTTTCTTGAAACAAGAGGCTACGAGACTTGGTGCACACGCTGTACTCGGCGTTGACCAGTGAAAGCAGAGTTACAGTAGACTACACGCAACATTTAATTGTGACCGCAGTATGCTCTGGTAGATATTATCAGAAACGGTTCGATTGCCGTCGAAAATGAGATAATGTAGGTGACATGATATAGCTCATATTATATTTTGTGTGCACAGATGGCTGAGTTTCGGAAAACAAGCTCAGAGCCCCACCACAAATGTATTGTTTAAACCTCGTGGGAATGTAATTGTTACATCGCGTGTTCAGAGACAAATTCAGCCTGAATAATAACTTTCTTCCCTACTTGAATATTGAGTCCCGGCCAGTATCTAGTATTCGGGAGATAGTAGGTTCGAACCCCACTGTCGGTAGCCCTGAAGATGGTTTTCCGTGGTTTCCCATTTTCACACCAGGCAAATGCTGGGGCTGTACCTTAATTAAGGCCACGGCTGCTTCCTTCCCACTCCTAGCCCTTTCCTGTCCCATCGTCGCCATAAGACATATCTGTGTCGGTGCGACGTAAAGCCAGTAGCAAAAAAAAAAAAAAAAAATTGAGTCCTCAACCCGTAGGCTAGTTGGATCCTCAATAGTTCAACCATCCACTGCAGAAATACACCTCTTCACTGATACCAACGTACCAGGGAAATGAGGAGTTGTATTCCTCAGTGAGTCAGAAAGTAGTATTACATATCAATAGGGGTGATGATTATTGCAGTAGTGATAATAAGCGAAATGGTCCCAGTCATTGGCTGAATGGTCAGCGTTGAGGCCTTCGGTTCAGAAGGTCCCAGGTTCGATTCCCTGCCGGGTCGGAGATTTTAATCGTGTTTCATTAATTATTCTGGCTCGGGGACTGGTTGTTTGAGTTTGTTCCAATATTTCCTCCCTTCATATTCAGACAACATACTACTCTAACAATCACCACAGAAACACGCAATAGTGATTGCATCCTTCCATATAAGGTTGGTGTCAGAAAGAGCATCCGGTCGTAAAATAGGGCTAAATTCACACGTGTGACACAGTTCACACCCGCAACCCCACAGGTGTGGGCAGGGCGGTAGAAGAAGATAATAAGCGAAAAACCTTATAAAGGTGTATACGTTTCTATTTTCATTTTTCACGATCTGTAAACCACTCGTTATTTTGTTTTGTAAATTAGGTGCGAAATTTATGAGAAATTCTATGTAAATGCGAAGTAGATGACTTTTCAATGAACACTTTATTTCTCTGAAGACTTACACCGAGGAGTATGTGCGCCCTTGGACTGTCTGCCGGTACTGTTAGCTGTTTGTTCAGCACCCAAAGTTTTCCCACGCACCCGTGCAATGAATTTGGGGTCCTACCAAGATTATAGTTGCTGAAAGTTACCTCAATAAATGCAATTTGTGAGTGGTAGGAAAACACGTATCACTGCTTCATGCGACGCTAATTTTGTAGGTTTTCTTGTTTTTTTTATTCTGATCTGCATCGGTATACATTTTTCTTCTCTGTATTATGATTTAACCTATTATAGATTAGTTTAAGTTAGTGTAGGGGCTGCCTGGCCGATGCGGTAAAGGCGTGCTCGGTTCGCCCGGAAGGACGTGGGTTCGAATCCCCGCCAGGAAGTCGTAAAATTTAAGAAACGAGATTTCCATTTCCGGAGGTGCATATGGCCCTGAGGTTCACTCAGCCTACACCAAAAATGAGTACCATGTTAATTCCTGGGGGCAAAGGCGGCCGGGCGTAGAGCTAACCACTCTACCCCATCATTTGCCGTGTTTAACAATGGTGGAAGCCTTTACCTTCCACTCCTCCAAGGGCCTTCGTGGCCTGTACGGAGGTGACTTTGCTTTGCTTTGTTTTGCTTTTTTAAGTTAATGTACATTTCATTATACTATATATTATGCATTTTTATTTTACCATTAGCTCTATGTAAATGTGACTTCGGCCGTGCGATTACGGTCACATAACTGTAAAGTTACATTTGGAGAGAGAGTGGGTTCGAATCCCACCGTCAGCAGCCCTGAAAATGTCTTTGGTGGTTTCCCATTTTCACATCATGCTGTACCTTAAGGCCACGGGCAAAGCCTTCCCAATCTTATCCCTTTTGTATCCTTGCGTCGCCTCAATTCTTCAGTGTGTTGGAGCAACGTTTAACCACTAGCACAAAAAGAAAATCATATATCATACTAACTTATATTTTCTCTAATATTGAACCATCTGGACATATTCCGAGTTTCACTTGGGGCACATGATAATGAAATGTATTTCATGAATTTCTGTTCTGGTTGTTACTAAATTAAATATAATACTACAGAACCCAGTTATTTTTGGAGACACTATTATCAAATTATATTACCTTTTTCTCGGAATTAATTCAAATTCCATAGGCATCTTTTCTTCAATACGGCATAAAGCGGTAAATTTCAAATATAGAAATCATATTTCCAATTTCCGAACACTAAAAATTACCTCCCCTACATATATGAGCCGAGCCCGCCGAAACGTATACACCAGCCAACACTACAAATAACACATTCGCGCCATTTATCCCACGGAATGGCTGAATACCTGCATTAGGAATGATATCACTGGTATCAGCTATAAATCAGTCATTTTCATACTGTCGAAACTGTCAGACTGAGACTGGTCGATGAAATTTGTTACCGTTGAACTTCGGCATTAACAGGTTTCACTGTACTATCATTTCCAAAAAGCCGACCCTTAAATCTAAGGACGAAATTAACATAATGCTTGAGTTGAAATGCATTTATTTTATTTCAAGTTATTTACTATTAGGGACAGAAGTCCCTTCGTGTGTAACTGTCACTAAAACTTAAATTAAATTACATGAGTACAGAAAAAGTTCACGCCGTATCGGTTACAGACATAATTGTACTAATACTATAACAGAAATACCAATTCTGTAGAAGGAAACATTATTTTTAAGAAATGTGGTTATATATAACATTAGAATTAATGGAATTTCTTCGTTTATATTGTTATAGGTCTAGTAAGTAGGTACTCTTCGACATTCGGTATTATAATTCATAATTGCCTGTGCCTAGAATCACATGGAGAAGGCTGCCATGTAGAGTAGGATATGAACTCTATAAGGAAACATAAATATTATGATGTATTACATCGAATTGCTCATTATTTTTTCTCCAATACGTAGGTCACTTTTCAAAATAACCTGGATAAGGTTATGCATCAAATATAATAGAGTTGTTGAAGTACACTACCTTCCTTTGTCTTATAGCATTAAAAACATCCCTCATCATAAGTTATTACCTCATCGGGCTAGTTGGCCGTGTGCGTAGAGGCGCGCGGCTGTGAGCTTGCATCCGGGAGATAGTAGGTTCGAATCCCACTATCGGCAGCCCTGAAAATGGTTTTCCGTGGTTTCCCATTTTCACACCAGGCTGTACCTTAATTAAGGCCACGGCCGCTTCCTTCCAACTCCTAGGCCTTTCCTATCCCATCGTCGCCATAAGACCTATCTGTGTCGGTGCGACGTAAAGCCCCTAGCAAAAAAAAGTTATTACCTCCTCTTTGTATTTAAACAGGAAATCATTACTAGTTCGTGATGTAACACGGTAGGCATACTGTATATAGGCGAGCCCCGAACCACTTAATAAACGACGCCCAAAGCCAGCAAACACCACGTAGTTGGGAGCGAACCGGTAGATAGAGACATAAACTGACACTGAGTGGAGTCTTGTTTGCTGATTCGTAAACAGATACTTAATACAGTTTATATGTATACTTGGGGTGAAAACATGACGGCCTCAGTTTCTGGAAGTGAGCTGGAAGCCAGCAGTCAATAACACCCTGTACCCTGCTGAGTAATGAGTTCTAAGTGATCCTTGTTTGCTGTGGAGAGGTTGCCAAAACACCTTCTTCCACACCCTCTTCAGTTTTTACTATTTCTTCGTGTCGAGTGCAGTACACGATTTGGCAATTCCGGCTACAGTAGACGCAGTAAATCCTATAAGCCGCTAATAGACACCGGGCTGCCGCTGGCGAGTTGTGGTATGAGGCGAGGTCGTTTTGTCCCCAAGTGTACGGTACTTTAGCCTACGGTAAACAAATAACAGATTTCACTTTGAATTACATTTCACTAAAATTAGACGAATAAACACTGACCCCCCTCGGTGCCATCTCTCGTAGTTTGCGTGAAGGTCAAAAATCACTTCTGCTTTGTGAACCAGTAAATGCCCCTGCATGCAGTATGCCATGCAGTGTGCCGTGAAGTTACTATATCGCTCATGTGCGGTAAAATAACTTTGACAGTGCCCAGGAAACGCCTATATTTCAAACACAAAAATGTTTACGAAACACATTTTGTTGTGGGAGTAGATAAAAGAACTTCAGATGCATTTTCATTTAAATTAAAACTTAGCATCTAACAAATATACCTCGTAGTTTGGAATTTCTGAACCTTTCAGAAACATCAATTAGTTTGAGGCATCTCTTTTCTGAGTCTTGTTCGAGGTCATTGTATAATTGAACGGAAGTTATAGGAAATGACGTATTGCACTTCATTGTTCAATGCTGTGAAACCTGAAAAGTGTTTGCTATAGGCCTAAACTTATTTTCCCGATCATGCACTGACTTACGTGAACAGTGAAAGTGACCAAATAAACTCATTTGTAAATCCAGAAAATGAAGGAGCCATCTGAGGGACACGTAAGTGGGTACAGGCACGGGGCATGTCAGTAACTACTGTATCACACCAACCTTTTATTGCAGGGTAACAAACACTTCAAGGATGTTCTAGGTACGGGTTGGACCATCCGTAGTTGCCGCTGGCCAATAATTCTTTTGGGAGTTTGCAATGCGATGCTGATGAGAATGACTTCTTTAACGTGCCAGTGATACAGGTTTCAACATGTAAGCACTCTTAAATGACAGTACTGACTGAGCTAGGATATCAGTACATGTCCTACGACGTCATTCCTAGGGGCAATGTAGGAGTAAAATGCTGCTAGAATTCCGAACCTGGTACGGTGTTTCTACGTTTGACGAGGAACGACATAGCAAGGAGAAAGAGGAAGGCACGATGATCTAGATATTACGTTTTTATAAAAAAAAGAACAACAAGAACAACCACAATCATCGTAATCATCAGAAACAAGATGATCCTCGGATAAATGGCAGAAAGTTGTTCAGTTCTGCCGGGCTGAGTGGGGTCGAAATTCCGGCACCTTGGCGTCTCCGAAAACCGCAAAAGTCGTTAGTGGGACGTAAAGTAAATAACATTATGTTACTCACAAGGGGACATTCCCTACTTGAAGTGGGAACTCCAGATGGCCAAGCATATAGAAAATAATAATGTTGACGCGGCTCTCGCACCGTATAAGGCACTTACGTTAATGCGCCCCCCGAGCAGTAGTTGGCGTAGCGGTAAGAGCTTGGACTAGTAATTCTATGGTCGTGGGCTCGACTCCCCGTGTGGAGAATATTTTTTTCAATTTTATATTCATTTATTTTATTTTATTTATTTGTATGCAAAAGGCATATAGGATGTCATTTTTGTAATGAGCGAACAATTGTAGAAAATTTGGAGTTGCGAACTTTCCCGACGTGTTCAAACAGAAATTCTTCTTTTTTTCTCCTTTATTGGCTATCTCCCTCCTTGGGGAATGTGTCATAAACGTGAATAGTCGTTTCGCTGTAAGATTCGTTTTCACCTGACAAGTGAAGGTTGCTCTTGGCGGCTGTACACAAACAATAGATTCTTGGCGCAGGTAGGAAAAAAGTCTGACAATTAAATCCCAATTTTTTAACCTTTTCTATGCCTTTTGCGTATAAATAAATAAATAAATAAAAAATGACTTATTCACCTCTTTGCTTAACTGGAAAATGAATAATATAAAAGTTGACAGAAAAAAACAGTCTCTACATAGGGAGTTGAACCCACGACCATCGAATTACCAGTCCGAGCTCTTACCGCTACGCCAACAACTGCTCGGCGTGCGTACTAACGTAAGTCTCTTATACGGTGCGAGAGCCGCGTCAACATTCTTATTTTTATTTTTATTTTTAATTTTTATTTTCTATATGCTTGGCCATCTGGAGTTCCCACTTCGGGTACTTTCATTTCTAGCCAAGACCTGCATGTTCTATAAATTTGAGCGAAATCGGTGGTGACGAGTAGGGAATGACTCCTTGTCAGTTCTATCGCGCAATGTTGATTGTCCTATCTTCCGATATATAATTTTTAGCTATGGCAACACTGAAAAACATGTAACGTGTTAAAAAAGTGCAATTTTCTATCAAAACATTGGAGTTACGAAAATCTCATATGAGCGTATGTACGCTCCCTTTGTATATAAACAGAACATTTTACCTATTTTGGTTTTCTTGAGAAAAACCATGCGCGAAACCTCAGAGCATTTTTTTCCTGAAAAACTGAGTTGGGAAGAAAATGCAGATACGTTCCAGCCAAATTAAACCTCCATCCATCGAGAAGATTTTACGTGAAAGAAAGAAAGAAAGAAAGAAAGAAAGAAAGAAAGAAAGAAAGAAAGAAAGAAAGAAAGAAAGACGAACTTTCACATTCATCATTATACCTCGGATTTGTAGGTGGTAATAGGTTAGATTGCAAAGTAATATGGTTTGTAGGAATTGTCATGCAACCCGTTGTACCATAGTGTAGGAAGAGTAGCATAAATTCAAGAAGTTCTATAGGCTATACCCCTAATATCTATGCAAATCTCATAGCATAACCGTTGTACAGTGTAGGGTACACTTGTTACTGGCTTAAGTAAGTTAGCATTCTAACCTATCAGCACCTAATAATCCGGACTCTAAATCATCATTACTAAGGGTAAGGATTAAGTTTTATTCCAAACATTTTGAACTGCAATATCGTATGTAAGTGAGGTTGCATGGGAGCTGTCTCATCACGAAGAAAACATAAGGTAAGGGTTAGCTGCAAGCTGTGAGTCACAAGAGATTTTTTTAAACCCAGAAAGAGATAAGCTGAACTTGAGGGTGATTCATAAAAACGCTATGTAGTGGTCGATACAAATACAATGCCATACCGTTACGAGAGAGTGCAGCGAGGTCGATAATCATTCTGGTTAGCGTCACCTCACGAGAGTTGCGTGACCAGCCGGTGCCACCTTTCTCTTGTTGCGACTTTAGTCTTGTAGTATACCCTCTCATTTGATGTGTCTGAGAAGTAGATGGACTAATGAATGTTATTTCTTTCACATCCCTTGAATGGCTGTAGTAGATTAAGAGACACTGTCCTGTCAGAATGGTGGTAATTAAAAGGAAGTACACCTGAGCAAACCATTCTCTCTTGACGCTAATCAGAGAAAAAACAGAAGTAGTTCCGATCTTTTGAAAACTGAAGATGTCTGCGAAAAAAAGGGAAGGGCACGAACGGGTTGAAGTCTTTAATGGGTCGTCCTAGGTCTTATAAACCTAATACCCTCGGGGCCGGAAGAGAACGATAGCTGGCCAAGGGAGGTCGGATAGGGAAGGTGACTGAGGAGACTGGCTCAAGTAGGATATTCTTAACGTGACGGAAAACAAACAGAATAAACTCCCTCGTACGTAGAATTTGGCAGCAGCATTAAACATCGTTGGGGTCGTCGTGAAAATACTATGAACTCTAATTGAGAAACCGCCGAAGTCGTGAAAGATATCTCTGTATTTTATCAGCGAAGCTGACAGCGCAACCTCACTCTCGCAACGTATCTTTCATGCATTATTCATAGTTTAAATGTCTTGACTGAAGACGAAAAATTAACCGAAGATTCCAATAACAATTTAACACGCGTATTTGTGTTTGCGACGCATCTCCATTGGTAGGAGCTGGTCACCTCCGTCCATCTGGGAACGTTCCTCCTGTTCCCTTGACAAGTCTAACACAATGTGACCATATTTTATGAAGCTAAAAAAGGGACAATCACCAAAATAGAGAGCTTTGGAACCCTAACTTACCCCGTAATCGTGGAAAAGGATTTCCTTGATAGGCCTGTTTATATATAAATCATGGAAATCAAAAACCTACTAAGTCCGGTAAAACAAATTTCACAGAGAGGACAAAACACTATTGTATGACCATGTTTTTCATTAAATCACCTTGATATTTTTTAAACTGCAGTACTACCTAACTTAGTGTAAACAATCCATGAATATCAAAATAACGATATGTGAGGGTTTTTAGTATTTTAAATATACATGCCTGAGATTAGGTGGTTTTTATTTCCATAGTGCCTTAACGAACTGCAAATTCAGAACAGCATTTGTGGCAGTCTACTTCACTGTACCCGTACATTACATTCTATGTACACCAAAGTTATACGCCGACATCTGCCTGAGGTATAATTCATCACAAACGTTTGTGATGGGAACAGGGAGATTTTGCTGAAGTCGAAAGTTATGGTTTCTGTGCCATTCTGTGGCAGCGATAGTGCTGTCAACTAGTGCTAGAATATGTATGGAAAACAGAAACTCGCTAACTCCATGGAGTAACTTAGATTGTGATTTCCAGGAAATAACAAACAGCTTGCAGCTGACTAGTTACCTTCGGATTCGGGTGTTTTATGCTATACATGGATAGTAGGCTACGTTTGCAATATTTTCCTATCATACCCTCGAAAATGAAAACAAGTGGAGTTAGGTGGGGGTTTATATTTTCATTATTCATATCTTTCTGCCTGTACTCAAATACGTCAGCCTCGTGTCGGTAGATTTATTGACACGTAAAAGAACTCCTGCCGAACAAAATTCCGGCACCTTGGCATCTCCGAAAAACCGTCAAAAGTAGTTAGTGGAACGTAAAAGATTATTGTTTATTATTATTATTATTATTATTATTATTATTATTATTATTATTATTATTATTATTATTATTATTATTATTATTATTATTATTATTATTATTATTATTATGTTACACAGCTCATAGCAGGGAAACAAATGCGTGCAATGGCGTTGCCACATTGTTTCTCATAATCATAATGCATGATGCCCGTCAATAACATTGTCTCTTTTTCAGTGATAGACATAAAAATGCACCTTAAGACAGATTTGATAGCGACCTGTGGGTATAATAACTTAAAATATTACGTTCATGAGAAAACAATCCCTTTCCAAGACAGCGGGACAAATAGGCTTTCCAACAAAACATATCGAGACACCGGGACAACAGATCCTGCCCCGTTCAAAATGAGATGTCGGGCCACTTTAATCTAAGAACACGTGTGTATGAGTTACAGTTGCTGGCCCAGATGCAGAAGGTTACAATTACAAAATGAAACATTCACAAATTCAATTCAGAATTGATTAGAGCAGGCCAGGTTGGTGGGGAATATACGTGAACAGTGGTTTTAGAAACAGAGTTGGAGAATGTTGCGTAGTTTCACATCAATTAGGCTACTGGGCGTGTAACAGTGATGTGTGTTTCTTGTTTGTACAGATGTCTGTATTGTCTCACACATGTGTGTTACACCTCGACTGATCAATGAATGGTAACGTTGCTGCTACTACAGGACCTTTGAGTACGTGAGGATTACGTAAAAATCCTGTTTTAGGTAGCCTTAAATATTCAATGTTAAGAAAGGCACTGTTAACATTTGTATAAACTTGTTTGAGCTACTTAACTATTTAAAATCTAAGTTATTTCTTTCACGGTGTTAAATAGTGGTTTCACTGTATTTGAAAGTGCCAGATTTGTTATTCACTTCAGTTCTGTGAAAAAATGTAGGCTATATCTCCCCCTTGTCCCTTTTCCTGATACGGGATTGGGGTCTGTGAAGATCGAATGAAACTATTGAAACTTCCGAAAATTGCGATCACCATTAATTTACAGTTCAAGGAAAACTTTCTATGGGTATTCTCTTTGAGTATTCTCAGTGAACTTCGGGCAGTCGCAGTAATACAAAAAAAAAAAAAAAAAAACTACCAAAATCGCGCCACTCTACATAACATTCAACCACCTTCCAATAATACTAATGAAGAAAATTTCGCGCAGCGACTCGGCTTTGCGATTTATCGCAGGAAGTTGTAGTGTTTCGTCATACGACTGACTGGATGTAGGAGAACAGAGTACTGTATCGTCTACTGTCTTTTGGTACGATCATGAACGGTATGTTACTCTCCACCGATCAACGAGATATATCGAAGCAGTAACAAGTTTATATATAACTTGTTGAGCTCTTAAATAGATATTTATCGCAAAGTAGGCTCTGTCAAAATAGGCATTTATAGGCACTGAAAAAATGCCTTTTGTCAAACTTTGAGCCAAAACTGATTTTGGGCAGTTACAGGAGCAAATAGGCACTTTAAGAGCTATCCTCAGTTTAATAATAATATTTGCTTTACGTCCCACGAACTACTTTTACGGTTTTCGGAGACACCGAGGTGCCGGAATTTAGTCCCGCAGGAGTTCTTTTACGTGCCAGTAAATCTAGCGACACGCGGCTGTCGTATTTGAGCATCTTGAAATACCACCGGACTGAGGCAGGATCGAACCTGCCAAGTTGGGGTCAGAAAGCCAGCGTTTGAGCCACTCAGCCCGGCTATCCTCAGTTTACTTATGAATACAAACTCTACCAGTCTGACATGAAAACAAATCAACTCACTTTTCTGATTTCTTCAGGAGTGGAAGACATTTTTAATAGGTTCCGTTTTCACAATTATGTCGTACTTTAACGATGATTATTCTTTATTAGATATTTATTTTGCACTGTTCACGGGATCTTAACTCTTCCTGATAATCAGTCTATACCATTTACTCACCCCCATTGTAACGCCCGACTCGTTGGCTGAATGGTCAGCGTACTGGCATTCGGTTCAGAGGGTCCCGGATTCGATTCTCGGCCGGATCATTGGTTAATTCCAATGGCCCGGAGGCTGGGTGTTTATGCTGTCCCAACATCCCTGCAACTCACACACCACACACAACACTATCCTCCACCACAATAACACGCAGTTACCTACGCTTGGCAGATGCCGCTCACCCTCATCGGAGGGTCTGCCTTACAAAGGCTGCACTCGGCTAGAAATAGCCACATGAAATTATTATTACACCATTTTAACCACGATCCATATACATATTCGAAACACTGCACTCCAGAGCAGAAACTATATCAGGGATGTTTACGGGCCAGAAGGAACATAAGTATCTCCTGAATTTTGGGTCGGCATTACGGGCCAGGGGGAGTATTAAGATTTACCTAAACATTCAAGAATGTACGACTTACACAGTGGGAAGCGTTTAGGAATAGAAAAGTGTACCTTAAGCGACTTTTTCTCGCATTGCCTTCTTTTATGGGACCCACATCAGGACTATTTGATACGAGAACTGGATATGATCCAAAGGAAAGCAGCACGATTTCCGACAAATGTTGCAAACTCTGAGTTGGGAAGACTTGGGAGTAAGGAGAGCCATCTTTCAGACAGTACCATGGTTCCATGATTGTATCAGTCTTCATTTTTTGATGCGAAAAGTTCGTGGATGCCGCCTTCGACTTCTTCGAAGTTCGGGAAATTTCTACCCTGCAAAACGGGGTCCAAATGGCGTCGTTTCGCCATTATGCTGTCACGTTCACCACGAGGCTACACTCCGCGCACTATAACAGGGCAAATACGACTGAGGGAATGAGGCGCAGGCACTGGCTATGCTTACCTTGTGGTTACGCCGCTAGTCAAAGCAGGGAACACTCCTTCCCTATACAGTGCGAACACGTAAGGTTGGTAGGTGCATATGTCGTGCGATTTGCGGCATATCTCCTGTTGCCCTGCATACTCGTAACTTATGCTTAACTTTTGGACACTAGTTTAGTAGTAGGCCTAGTAGTACAAGTTATCAACTGCAACACAGCATTGTTCTGTCCATAAGACCGAGTACCCAGAAACGATTTCGTCCACTGGCTCCGTACGTATTAACAGTTCCTCATTATTTATTTTTTATTATTCATTTCATTACTATTTATTTATTTATTTATTTATTTATTTATCCTGCCCCGTGGTGTAGGGGTAGAGGACCCGGGTTCGATTCCCGGCCAGGTCAGGGATTTTTACCTGGACCTGAGGGCTGGTTCGAGGTCCACTCAGCCTACGTGATTAGAATTGAGGAGCTATCTGACGGTGAGATAGCGGCCCCGGTCTAGAAAGACAAGAATAACGGCCGAGATGATTCGTCGTGCTGATCACACGACACCTCGTAATCTGCAGGCCTTCGGGATGAGCATCGGTCGCTTGGTAGGCCAAGGCCCTTCAAGGGCTGTAGTGCCAATGGGGTTTGGTTTGGTTTTTTTTATTTTTTATTTCCACGCCAGTGAAGCTGGTCGTTGATGGGACTTTGTGTTCTTCTTCTTAATCTGTTTACCCTCCAAGGTCGGTTTTTCTCTCGGACTCAGCGAGGGATCCCACCTCTACCGCATCAAGGGCAGTGTTCTGGAGCGTGAGACTTTGGGTCGGGGGATAAAACTGAGGAGGAGGATCAGTATCTCGCCCAGGCTGCCTCGCCTAGTATGCTGAACAGGGGCCTTGTGAGGGGATGGGATGATTAGGGGGGATAGACAAGGAAGAGGGAAGGAAGTGGCCATTGCTCTAAGTTATGTACCATCCAGGCATTTTCCTGAAGAAGTGGGAAACAACGGAAAACCACTTTGAGGATGGCTGAAGTGGGAATCGAACTCGCCTCTGCTCAGTTGACCTCCCGAGGCTGAGTGGACCCCGTTCCAGCCCTCGTAACACTTTTCAAATTTCGTGGCAGAGCCAGGAATAAAACCTGGGCCTTCGGGGATGGCAGGTAATCACACTAACCGCTACACCAGAGGCGGAACGGACTTTGTATTAAAAATCTAAATTCGTGAATATCTCAGTTACTGTAGGTCGCACAGTAAAAATGTATTTAATTTCATGTTTTCGATACAGCTAATATTAAGGAAGAAATTTGACATTTCCTGTTTTGGGCTCTTTAATATTGCTACGATACTGTATTCTAGTAGCCTCCGTGGCTCAGACCGCAGCGCGCCGGCCTCTCACCGCTGGGTTCCATGGTTCAAATCCCGGTCACTTCATGTGAGATTTGTGCTGAACAAAGCGGAGGTGGGACAGGTTTTTCTCCGGGTACTCCGCTTTTTCCTGTCATATTTCATTCCAGAAACACTCTCCAAAATCATTTAATTTCATATGTCATTTATTAATCATTCCCCCGCCGGGCTGAGTGGCTCAGGCGGTTAAGGCGCTGGCCTTCTAACCCCAACTTGGCAGGTTCGATCCTGGCTCAGTCCAGTGGTATTTGAAGGTGCCTCGTGTCGGTAGATTTACTGGCACGTAAAAGAACTCATGCAGGACTAAATTCCGGCACCTCGGCGTCTCCGAAGACCGTAAAAGTAGTTAGTGGGACGTGAAGCAAATAACATTATTATTATTTATTAATCATTCCCCCAGAGGAGTGCGACAGGCTTCGGCAGCCGGCACAATTCCTATCCTTGCCGGTAGAGGGGGGCTCCATTCATTCCATTCCTGACCCGGTCGAATGACTTCACCTTTGTCCAACACAAGTTTCACTTGAAGTGCCCGGGATTTTAACCAGGGAACACAGCTGTGAGAGGCTGGCGCGGTGCCGCTTGAGCCACGGAGACTTTTTCACATTTCTTCTTAATACTACTAAGTACCATAAACGGACATACGAGAACGCACACGTATGTAATGATTTTGTACTCGAAGTCCCGAATTTTAACGGCTAAAACGTTTCAACCATACGTGTCAAACGTTAAAACTGCAGTTCTCTATGGCAGAAATTCACATCAGTGCTGAGTGGAGCTAAGCAAAACGTTGAATGAATAACCTTTTCCCGTAACAATCATTCTGTAATTAGTCTATTTCTTGTCTGTTACGTTTATGAAGATCGGAGACGAAATGATTCTTCTCCATGTCATGATAAAGCAAAGAGATTTTCAGTGTTTATAGAAAAGTGGGGAAAATAGCCTGTATATTTCTGGCATTCATTTTTTGGGCGACACTTATTTCAAAGTCGAAAGAAAAGTCTGTTGCTTACAAAGGAATGACGTAGAACAACTACGGTATTTGTAATTTCCTGTTTTTATAGTGTCCAGAGGGGATTTTGTTATCAGATATGTATGATAGTGCGACGTAGGACGGAAGGTGTCCTTTTAAAAACCTTGCAACCCTAAGCATCTTGCCACTACTGAACTGAATTGGTACTACCAGCTACCAGACGTTCCAGCAAATGTGTAACATGCTGATACTGTTTGCCGCGTTCTGTTGCGCGTGGCGCTTTGCGTGTCATGAACGACTATGACGAGCCAGCTCTCAAGAAGGGAGAAGGGAGCTACGAGAGCATGATATACGCCATTCATGTCAGTGTAGTTATCACCGCATGAGACCATAGGAACTGAACTAGGACACAAAGGAAATGCTGAAGGAATGACGTCTGTATAGTAGATGATATCACAGGTCCAAAATTCATGTTCCTCATCCTTCGTGTAAAGATAATTCAGAGTAAGACGGGTCGTCAGAATCGTTAATGATTGTGTTTATGCTGGTATGAGGCCGAGGGGTGACGGTCATTTAGAGCTAACTGCGCCATAGTACTATATGCGGCATTTATATTGAATAACACCACAATTCATCATGAGTAGAAGTTGTCGACTACTACTACTACTACTACTACTACTAAAATGTTTTCATTCCTCCCCTGAAGGGGGAGGCAGGCCGGGAGATGTTTTATGTTGAAGGAGATGCACGAATAAGTTGAGGGGGGTGGCGGCCGTGAGCTATATTAGGAACTGTGCCGGCATTAGCCTTAGTGCAGGAGAATGGAAAACCACGGAAAACCCTTTTCAGGGCAGCCGACGGTTGGGGCCAGCCGTGAGGTCCAGCCCTGTCCCGTCTCCCGAATGCAGAGGCGTAGAGCCACCTCTACTCTGCTTGGTTGGCCAGTCAGAATGCAGAGCTGTTGGACCACGGAGCAGCCGTGGCCCACTCTACGTCTGCCGACCAAGTTGTCGACTTAAGGTTAGCAAATGATTCTGAGGCATTTGTTGTGCAATTAGAGTAAAACCTATACTTTTCTGTCTGTAATAACTTCTTAAGATCTTCAGGCTTACACGAAGCATCCATCAATGATGTAAAACAAACTAGAACTACATTCTGTTATAAAATTTTATATTGTGGGGGTTGCGCCAGCTTGGTCCGTAGTCTCGGGTACTTAGTGTGATGGTTCCAGTGTGTGAAACACACCAGGACTACTTGGAAAAGATCCTAAGGAAAGCAGCACGATCTGTTCTGGTTGATTTCCGACAAAGGAGTAGTGTGACGAAAATGTTGCAAAATTAGAGCTGGGAATAATTGGGAGTAAGGAGACGAAATGTTCGACAAGTAGAATGTTCCAAGTTTTCAGTAGATGTGTGGAATGACGGTAGTAGACAAACTTGAGCGGAGTTTTTAGAAGTAGGAAAGATCATAATATGATAAAGTAGAAGTAGGAAAGATCATAATATGGAGATAAAGTTAGAATTTCATAGAACAAATTTACATGACTATATTTACATGACGGGGAGTAAGGGATTGGAATAATTTATTCAGGGTAATGTTCGATAAATTTCAGTTCTTTGAAAACGTTAAAGAAAAAGGCTAGATAAACAATTGAAAGGAAGTATGCCACCTGGGTGACAGACCTAAATGCAATTGATTGATTGATTGATTGATTGATTGATTGATTGATTGATTGATTGATTGATTGATTGATTGATTGATTGATTGATTGATTGATTGATTGATTGATTGATTGATTGATTGATTGATTGATTGATTGATTGATTGATTGATTGATTGATTGATTGATTGATTGATTGATTGATTGATTGATTGATTGATTGATAATCCGTGTCAGAGGACTCTCCGTACTAGTGTATTTGAGTATTTGTAATTTGGTGTAAAATTGAATAGAAATGAGCTGTCGCTACATGTGGGACACCATCCTAGTATTCGTCTCCGTCGGAAACTACTTTTAGGATTGCCGAAAATAGGTTTTGTTTCGTGGTGGTGGTGGTGGTGGTGGTGGATATTGTTTAAAGGGAATTACAATGCGATTATTATACCTTTCAACGCTAGTCATGGGAGAAACGGGAAGTCGTTTGAACTTTTGAAGGCTAAAGGAAAGGAAAGGAAAGGATCCTAAGATTCCGTAGGTCTCTGGAACCTAAAAACGCCGAACTAGGAAAAGAAAAAGAACTGACCAAGAGAGATCGATAGGAAAGAATGAAATTAAGAAGCCTGACAAAAGTGGAATAAATGCTAAGAATGTCATAATCGCCATTCCATGATGATGATGATGATGATGATGGTTTTGCTGTTTTCCTCTACCATCTCCCTCTCCCTCGGGGCCATTCACTCATTTTGATCGCCTTTTACAAGTCCGATTCCTTGCCTGAGTACTCAGCATAGTAGTGGCCTTCGGTTCAGAGGACCATGGCTTCTATTCCCGACCGGGCTGGGAATTTCAGCTGCGCCTAGTTAATTCCTCCTGCTCGGGGACTGGATGTTTGTATTCATCTGAATAAAATCTTCATTTACATACAACACATCACCAACCACCACAGAAACACGCAATGTTGAATACATCGCTCTGCATGGGACTGGCGTCAGGAAGTTCATCCGGCCGTAAAACTGAGCTTAATCCACATCTAGTGCCTACTCCGAGTAATCGGGATAAGAAGACGACATTTACAGCAGGCTGGGAATACTGTGGATATATTCCACCCCTGCCTTTACCTCACTAGGGTGTTTCAACCCACTATACTCTTCTGAAGTATTATTTGGCGCCGAGTACTGTGGTACTCCATTACGCTAAAAGTTTCAAAGACTGTTTTCTGGTTAAATGCACTTCACATATAGATGAGACATACTGTACGATAAATATGAAAGTGTGAGACACTGTACTATTCTTTAAAACTGCGGACCTCTCCCAATTGAGGAAAGACACCCATATCCTTACTTGATAGTCAAAGTTTCATCCTGGGAGATTCGTCCTGTCCCAGCGAATGTCCCCGTTGTCCTGCTCCACCGCTCACTAGCCAGTGGCCATGAGAATTAGTTCCCACAACTACCTTTGTTTTACCTACTTAACACATTGAGCTGGCTTTCTGTCGGTTGAGGCGTTTCTGAAACGCTAGGATGAACATCTCGAGGTAAGGACATTGCCGAGTTCTGAAATTTTTATTTTATTTTATTTTATTTTATTTTATTTTATTTTATTTTTTGCTAGTTGCTTTACGTCGCACCGACACAGATAGGTCTTATGGCGACGATGGGACAGGAAAGGGCTACGAGTGGGAAGGAAGCGGCCGTGGCTTTAATTAAGGTACAGCCCCAGCATTTGCCTGGTGTGCAAATGGGAAACCACGGAAAACCATTTTCAGGGCTGCCGACAGTGGGGTTCGAACCTACTATCTCCCGAATACTGGATACTGGCCGCACTTAAGCGAATGCAGCTATCAAGCTCGGTGTTCTCAAAATTGACCTACTTCCTTATAGGCTTTTGTATCCAGCAACTTCAGCAGGTCTCTCTCTTTAATAAGGAGGAAGCTTTCCTTTAGCATTGTTTTATTTTGTTTCTTGAGATGACTGTACTCGGATCTTATTTACACTGAGTGACTTGGTTGCATGGTACGGGTCGAGTAGATGTAATCTTGCATTCGGGAGATGGTAGATTCGAACCTTTGTGTATATCGAGATAAAATATTTGATCTACTGTTCCCTCAATAAGACTATTTTCATGTTCCCCTGCTGTCATGTACCCGCAAATATTTCCTCTATTTTCGCCATTCTCAACGCTATATTTCATCTTATGAACTAGACTGGGAGGTATACTGTATAGGGGTATATAATACTGGAAAGAACAAGTATGGCTTGCCTCGATGGTAAGTAAAGAACCGGAACGATCACAGCAGAAAGAAACTTTGAGACACATGAAGACTGGACTCACACAAATACTGTAGATAGGAAATCAGGAAGGAAATAAATGTAGAGTCCAGATATAAAATTTGAGAGGAGTTCGGAAACGACCTGGAGATGTTAAGTCAAACGACAGCGTGAATATTCTTCCGTGTAGTGTGGAACCTTTGAAATGGAAAGAAAAAGAATTGGATAGTTTTTTTTGGATAAGTGCAGATTGAAGATCCTGGGGAAGCGCTCGGAAGATGGAAGGGATATATAGATAACAAAGTAGATGTTCAACGAAAATTTTCAAGTAAAATTTTTTCTCTGAATAATTGTGAAAAGATGAGATTAAGCTTAGATATCTTGTAATAGGAGGAAAATAGTATTCCCTTCAATCTATACCTTGGGGAACAGAAAATATTACACCAGTTGTCGTTACATGTAATTAATCTCATAATGGGACCGTATTGAGGACAATATATTAAAATTATAAAATCCTTTTAATCACAACCACCTACTCAATACATTATATTACTCATTGAATTATAAAACAATCATGAGGTGTCTTAAATAAAGGAACATGTTTCGTTCGACATAGCGAACATCATCAGCCTTAATTTACAAGGATTAGGTCAGGGCCCTGAACTGAATGATAAAAATTATTAAAAAGGTGACAATACCATAATAAAAAGTAAAATGATAACATTAAACATGAAATTATAACGATATGTACAGATTAACAGCAAGAATGCAGAGGAATACTTTGAATGATGGTAGTCTATAGAGTTAAAACAAACATGAGGTTGTAAAAGTAAAAAGATACAGATGTAGTAGATCCCAAATTATAAGTCAATGTGTGAAGCGTGGACCAATCGCCGACCATGGAGCTCCTAATTGAGCAAACCAAAAGTTAAAATAGAGTCTACTGAACAGCGCGAGCCAAGCTGAGTCAGTCAAAAGGCGCAAAGCGACGAAGCTAAGGTTGAAATGACGTAAACTTCAGTAGTTAGGAATTCTGTAGGAGAGCCAACACAATGCCAGAAGGAAATACAGGTTGAACTAGTCCGTATTTACACGCTAGCAGTAGAATTAAACTTATACAACGTAGGACACCAATGTGGACTCGTTAAGTAACTATAACTTGAAAGTAGGGAGAGTTCCAGCAAGCCAGATTGAATGGAGCAGATTATGGCACAATTGGAGTTAGAAATCTGAAAAGAAAGAAAAGGGAGGAAATATAAAAATATGTTATAATGAAAAAAAGGTTAGTAAAAGTTAGACGGAGGCTTACCCTTGGGACTAGTGTGAGGTGTTCACTAACGTTGGCTGCGCGAATCAAACTGGCGAGTAACCTTATTGCTGCTTCTAGTATTGTATGTATGTATACGTAGAGGCGGGGAGTGAGTCATGTGAGGAGGAGGGGTGACCGATTCCTTAGGCGGGTCGGGTAATCGTGGAGGGGGTGTCGCATGAGAGGGCAGTAGAGTAGTAGTTGTTGTATTATTAACAGTTGTATAATTAAAGATTCTCGTAAAGTTATTATTATTTATATTGAAAAGAGAGAGTAGTTCTGGAATTTTCTCGATTATTGGACTTTTAATTTCTGAAGTATCATTTAAATTTTGATGCCCGTTGAAATGCTGGTCTAGGAATATGTAAATGTTCTCAAACTCTGTCATAAGTTTACTTTTATTGACGTATTTCAAGATTTGAAGGTCTTTTTCAATTGTAGTAAAACTGTGGCCAGTCTCTTCCATATGGGTGCTCATGGCGGAATACTTTTTATGTTTCGAAGCGTTGTAATGTTCAAGGTATCTGGTCAAAAAGCTACGTCCAGTCTGTCCGATGTAGGAGAATCCACAATGGGTGCATTTAAGCCTATAGATACCAGAGTTCGAGAATTTATTGTGATTAATGTTAACTATATTTGAATTGAAAAATATGTTACGGTTCGTATATCGGGTTCTATAAGCGATATTAATATCGTATTTCTTTAGAGGGTTAGTAACTTGAAATAGGCCTGGATTTGTGTAGGTGAAGGGAGCATATTTCGTTTTTTTAGGCTTGTCTGGAATCAATTTTGTTGCAGTTTTTAATTTTATCTTGTTAATGATTTTATTAATCATTAAGGGGTTATAGCCGTTAATTCTGGCTAAATCCTTAATATAGTTTAGTTCTTTTTTGCGATTATCAGTTGTCAGCGGGATTTTTAATGCTCTATAGACAAGACTACAAAATGCAGCCTGTTTATGAGATTGCGGATGTAAGGAATCGTTTCTTATAGTGATGGGGGCACAAGAAGGCTTTCTAAATATTTGAAAAATGAACTTATTATTCTCTCTTGAAATGTTTAAATCCAAAAAGTTTAGAGAACCATTGATCTCATCTTCCTTAGTGAATTTGACATCATTGTCAAGCTCATTAAGGGATGTTAGCACACTGTGACTATCGTTTTTCTGTGTATCTATAATGGCAAAAGTGTCATCAACATACCTTAACCATAATTGAAGACCATTAATATTATTGATTATTTTGTTATTTTCCAAATCATCCATAAAGATATTAGCTAGAATGCCCGAGATCGGGTCACCCATTGCTAGGCCCTTTTGATGATATATTCTATTATTGAAGGTGAAATAGTTGTTATTAAGTACAAATTCTAACAGACTGATGAAATTATCTATTTCGCATTTGCTAAGGTTACTGTGTTTTAAAAGGTTTGATTTAATAATCTTGACAGTTTTGCTTACCGGAATATTGGAATACATATTGGTAATATCATAGGATACCATTATATGATTATGCTCAAGATTGAATTTCGATAATTTTTCACAAAATTCAACGGAATTTCTTATATAGGCTGTATTATTGAATTTAAAGTGTTTACTGAGAAAATTATGCAAAAATTTTGAAACTTTGTAAGAAGGGCTGTTCATGCAGTTGATGATAGGGCGTATAGGTACGTCTTTTTTATGGATTTTAGGCAAAGCTTTTGCAGTTGGAAGTTTCGGGTTCATTATTATAAGCCTCTGATACTCGTGCTCTTGTAGTAAGAACGGCAGATTCTTCAATAGGTTCTTCAAACTTCGTTGGATTTTGGGGGTGGGATCTTTATTAATAATAGTAAAACTGCCATTAGCGAAGAAATCTTCGGTTTTTTTAATGTAGTCATCTTTATGTAGTAATACTATGGTGGGACCTTTATCAGCTTTAGTGACGATAATATTATTATTATTAATTTTATTTCTTACATCATGTATTTGTTTGCTAAGGTTCGGATTCGAGGTAGTTTTCAGTTCTTTCGCCAGAAAAGGAAGCTTTTTCTTTATTTCGTATTTAATGTCTTTATGCACTTCTACGGGGAGTTTTTGAATGTTAGATTCAATTTCCGCGACTGTGGTAATCAGATCGTCGGTTTTTTTCGGGTTAGGCCAATTAAATTTCAGGCCTTTATCAAGGAGGGATAATAAAATCATTAACAAGATAAAATTAAAAACTGCAACAAAATTGATTCCAGACAAGCCTAAAAAAACGAAATATGCTCCCTTCACCTACACAAATCCAGGCCTATTTCAAGTTACTAACCCTCTAAAGAAATACGATATTAATATCGCTTATAGAACCCGATATACGAACCGTAACATATTTTTCAATTCAAATATAGTTAACATTAATCACAATAAATTCTCGAACTCTGGTATCTATAGGCTTAAATGCACCCATTGTGGATTCTCCTACATCGGACAGACTGGACGTAGCTTTTTGACCAGATACCTTGAACATTACAACGCTTCGAAACATAAAAAGTATTCCGCCATGAGCACCCATATGGAAGAGACTGGCCACAGTTTTACTACAATTGAAAAAGACCTTCAAATCTTGAAATACGTCAATAAAAGTAAACTTATGACAGAGTTTGAGAACATTTACATATTCCTAGACCAGCATTTCAACGGGCATCAAAATTTAAATGATACTTCAGAAATTAAAAGTCCAATAATCGAGAAAATTCCAGAACTACTCTCTCTTTTCAATATAAATAATAATAACTTTACGAGAATCTTTAATTATACAACTGTTAATAATACAACAACTACTACTCTACTGCCCTCTCATGCGACACCCCCTCCACGATTACCCGACCCGCCTAAGGAATCGGTCACCCCTCCTCCTCACATGACTCACTCCCCGCCTCTACGTATACATACATACAATACTAGAAGCAGCAATAAGGTTACTCGCCAGTTTGATTCGCGCAGCCAACGTTAGTGAACACCTCACACTAGTCCCAAGGGTAAGCCTCCGTCTAACTTTTACTAACCCTTTTTTTTCATTATAACATATTTTTATATTTCCTCCCTTTTCTTTCTTTTCAGATTTCTAACTCCAATTGTGCCATAATCTGCTCCATTCAATCTGGCTTGCTGGAACTCTCCCTACTTTCAAGTTATAGTTACTTAACGAGTCCACATTGGTGTCCTACGTTGTATAAGTTTAATTCTACTGCTAGCGTGTAAATACGGACTAGTTCAACCTGTATTTCCTTCTGGCATTGTGTTGGCTCTCCTACAGAATTCCTAACTACTGAAGTTTACGTCATTTCAACCTTAGCTTCGTCGCTTTGCGCCTTTTGACTGACTCAGCTTGGCTCGCGCTGTTCAGTAGACTCTATTTTAACTTTTGGTTTGCTCAATTAGGAGCTCCATGGTCGGCGATTGGTCCACGCTTCACACATTGACTTATAATTTGGGATCTACTACATCTGTATCTTTTTACTTTTACAACCTCATGTTTGTTTTAACTCTATAGACTACCATCATTCAAAGTATTCCTCTGCATTCTTGCTGTTAATCTGTACATATCGTTATAATTTCATGTTTAATGTTATCATTTTACTTTTTATTATGGTATTGTCACCTTTTTAATAATTTTTATCATTCAGTTCAGGGCCCTGACCTAATCCTTGTAAATTAAGGCTGATGATGTTCCTTTATTTAAGACACCTCATGATTGTTTTATAATTCAATGAGTAATATAATGTATTGAGTAGGTGGTTGTGATTAAAAGGATTTTATAATTTTAACCAGTTGTCGTGTCATGATATTTCCCTGATTCAAACATATTTCCAGGGTTAGAATGATAATGAAGATACCAAAAATAAAAGGGAAGAGTCTTGAAATATGAAATTTACTCCTTGGTCTTTTTGGAATCGAAAGGAACAAGAGTCGACTAAGGGGAGATGAAAGGAAGAGATCTGCCACAAGAAAATATACGTATTTATATATTTATCGTATGGCAATAATTACAAATATTTAGATATCTTGTAATTGGACTAAAGTGGTGTTCACATCAATTTGCAGTACACCCTAGCTACTGTTCTATGACAAAGAGGGATTAGAGCTTCAGACCCAATGCTCTGATTCACTCTAGGGCTGCGTGTGTTGTCAACAGAAAATCGGGAAGTCCCCTTGATATGTCCTTGTCTTACATTCGAACACAATATGCTGAATCATCTGTATGGCAACACCGTAGTCACAACGAGGAGAGTGAATTCTGCACCACTTCTGAAGGGGTTGGGTACTGATTTCATTATTGGTCGGAATCATGAGTCCATGTTTTCCTCGGTAGATCAAAACCAGGTACATGGCTGTTTTTCTTTGAATAGGGCCAAAACTGAGGGCTGGTGTTCACCGTACTTTCTTCTTTACACTTGGATTTGCATAAAAATTGTTCTGTGTTAAACTCTGGGCATAAACGATCGGTGGATATTTAGACTTTCGCAGGTTCCTGTTAAGGTTAGGGACGTCTTCATGACTCGGCAACCGAGCTCGATAGCTGAAGTCGCTTAAGTGCGGCCAGTATCCAGTATTCGGGAGATAGTAGGTTCGAACCCCACTGTCGGCAGCCCTGAAAATGGTTTTCCGCGGTTTCCCATTTTCACACCAGGCAAATGCTGGGGCTGTACCTTAATTAAGGCCACGGCCGCTTCCTTCCCACTCCTAGCCCTTCCCTGTCCCATCGTCGCCATAAGACCTATCTGTGTCGGTGCGACGTAAAGCAACTAACAAAAAAAAAATGACTCGGCAGATCCGAGTTTCCTTAGTTGTTCTTGTATTCTTGAACCAGAGCAAGTTTTTTTTAAATGCAGATTGGAATTGGAAGCCGGTAGGTGAGAGTGGGTCCGGTAATTGATTAATCTCATGGGATTGCTAAGTTGAATGTTGATTAACTTAACCTGAGGGCTGTTTAACCAAACTGGGCTAAAATATTCAGCCATAGAGATGATCAGACCTAAAGCAAAATACCTAAGAGTTCCTACAGAAGCAGCCTAAGTTGTACCACAATCTGTTCTATGGGTTTTAATTTTGACAGCTTGTTTTCAAGATTTTTTTTTTTTTTTTTTTTTTTTTTTTTTTTTTTTTTTTTTTCAAGACAGCGTTCAGTCTAAGGTTACTCTTAAATTATTTGGGAGTGTATTAATAAAAACTTTCTACGTAAGAACTTCAGACAGTATTACTGTCAGCTATTCCATTGTTTACAAATACAGTAATCATTCCTGCTAGCTGTCCCGATTTACGCGCGAGCCTGCTGACTTCCTGCATAGCTTTCCGACCTCCCGTTCAGTTAATTCTTTCACCCGATTTTAAGTAAATGACCGCAGAACTTTAAATATGTTTTTGAAACTCCTGCTGTCTTTGTTCTTTCAAAGGCCGAAAGTTGTCCTCTTACTGGCCGATATGAGTTGCTAGAGATACGTCTATAGCTGCCGTTTGGCTGAAGTCCTGTTTTAAAATGAACGGTGAATATCGCTGGGCTCAGACTGGTGTTCTCTTTCACCCTCGCGTTGCACCATGGTTTTGTTTGCTGTGGTCATGATTGTTGATCACTGTAGCTTGGATAAATATTCAGTTGTGATCATTTGATAATGCAGTTTTGTTTAGAGGAGGTGTTATGAGGTGTTTGTTCACGTGATAGAACCAGAGGAAGTGCTGCTTTTTGGTAAGAGTTATTGGTTATATTTACAATATGACATTGTGTGCTTATTCATGGTTTGATATTGTATCGTGGCGAAGAAATATAATTCCGATTAAACACTTCGGAATAGTTCTCATTTGATGAGTCGAGGGAATTTTCATATTTTGTAGTTTGGACTGCTTGCCTTTTTTTTTTTGTATCACGCTACGGGAAGGGTGATGCTTCGACAATCTCCCGATTTTTGCTTTTTCGAAAGTTGGCAGATGGGTGAGTAACGTAGAAACAATGCTGGACTCAACTTGGGCGTTGTAATTGTACTAAAAACTGTGAGCCTCCACAGTCGGGACCCGTTTATTTGCTGAAACTCATCAACTGGGAAAGTGGAGAATACAAGAACCAGCTCTGCGGCCGAAATGTTCACGAGCTAGTAGTCGAGTGAAAAGTGGTAGATCTCGTTTTACAATTGAGTAGTTAATAGTTTTCTGGGAGGCGGAGTACCGCGTTACAATTCATGGCCGTCGCATGGGCTGAATGGTAGAGTTTTATCATTTCCGTTTAAGCAATGCTGCCCCCTATTGTTGACTTGATTAGGAGGCTGGTCCAATCGGCAGCCACATAGGCCTTAATTGTCATCCCATATCGTCCTTGTCCTCTCTACACGCGAAGTGCTGTACTGTCGTGTTATAAAAGATCTGTGTGTGCTTTCCATTCGATGCTCAACGAAGATAACCGCATGTAAACTGAGTGGAACGCGTTGGCTGTAAAGATAATATTTCTACCAAAAGTTACTAATGCTGTGACCCTTCGTTTTTCAATGGAACTGTCTTTCGTGCAGCCAGATTTAGCGTCAGGCGATCAACGTAATGATGCTATCAACAACTTACTGAGAAGTAACACTGTTGGTTAGCAACAAGCCCCTTTGTGGTTGAGGTTACAGGATTGATTGCCAGCAAAACAGGTTGATATTATTTTTTGAGTGCTTAAATGTGGAAGGTCTATATCAGCAAATTAATTGCCAAAAATTCGAACGGGGCTGTATTGTGGTCACGGCTGCAAGTAGGTAATTGTCAAAATCAAGCATCAAGTCCGTATGGGTTTGACATTTGATTTATTATTATTATTATTATTATTATTATTATTATTATTATTATTATTATTATTATTGAGCCTCCGTAGCTCAGGCTGCAGCGCGCCGGCCTCTCGCCGCTGGGATCCATGGTTCAAATCCCGGTCACTCCATGTAAGATTTGTGCTGGACAAAGCGGATGTGGGACAGGTTTTTCTCCGGGTACTCCGGTTTTCCCTGTCATCATTCATTCCAGCAACACTCTCCAATATCATTTCATTTCATCTGGTTTTCATTGATCATTGCCCCAGAGGAGCGAGACAGGGTTCGGCAGCCGGCACAATTCCTATCCTCACCGCTAGATGGGGGCTTCATTCATTCCATTCCGGACCCTGTCGAATGACTAGAAAACAAAGTGTGGATTTTCATTTTTTTTATTATTATTATTATTATTATTATTATTATTATTATTATTATTATTATTATTATTATTTACAATGGGCTTTACGTCGCACCGACACAGATAGGTCTTATGGTGACGATGGGATAGGAAAGGCCTAGGAGTGGAAAGGAAGCGATCGTGACCCCAGCATTCGCCTGGTGTGAAAATGGGAAACCACAGAAAACCATCTTCAGGGCTTCCGACAGTGGAGTTCGAACCTACTATCTCCCGAATGCAAGCTCACGGCTGCGCGCCCTTAACCGCGCGGCCAACTCGCTCGGTCTAAAAAATGACACATATTCAAGAACACGAGATCCATATCATTTTAACCAGTGTTGTCAGATCTAAAAATATTTCAGAAGATAGGACTCGAAAATTTCGTCAGATTTAATCAATATTTCGGAAGATGTTTAGATAGGACATTCTTTACAATATTACAGAAATTTAAATCATCATACAAATAACATGAAGCGATAGAGTTGATGATAACGATGATGGTTGTTTAAAGGAGTCTGATATCTGGGTCTACGACGTCCACTCCCCCCTTCCCCCCCCCCCCATTTCTCTTTTTCCTGCTGTCGCCGACATGCTTCGTCAGACGTAGAAAGACCGTAAAAATTTCGAAATCCTAGCATGATTGTGCTCTTCGATTGTCCCTGGGAATTATGTGGTAGGTCAGGTATTGATAGGGGCTGCCTGGCCGAGGCGGTAAAGGCGTGCTCGACTCGCCCTGAAGGACGTAGGTTCGATTCCCCGTCAGGAAGTCGTAAAATTTAAGAAACGAGATTTCCACTTCCAGAGGTGCACATGGCCCCGAGGTTCACTCAGCCTACACCAGAAAAGAGTACCAGGTTAATTCCTGGGGGGAACGGCGGCCGGACGTAGAGCTAACCACTCTACGCCATCAAGTGCCGAGTTTACGGATAGTGGAAGCCTTTACCTTCCACTCCTCCAAGGGCCTTCATGGCCTGTACGGAGATGACTTTGCTTTGCTCTCGTTGCATGTATTGATATTGTATTGTCACTTAGGAGTGCTTATGTTGGAGGGATCTGTACGATTCGCTCGTTAAAGACCTCATTCTCAAGGTAATACAGAGTGTGACAATAAGGTAGGCCAAACTTTCAGGACAAATTCCTCACGCGTAGAAGAAAGTGTTGCATGGTGAGGGTCCGAAAACGCATTTTTTCCACGTTAGAACTCGTGTTATGCAACTCTACATAGTACATCTATTATGGGAAATGCACAGGAACACAACGTACCACCATACTACATGGAACTCTTTCTTACGTGAACACTTCAGCATTGATACATGCGTACAAATACAAATTTCATTATGGTTCCGTATTAACAATATAACGTAAAGAGATTCCGTTCTTTAATACATTCTTTTTTTTAAAAAAAGAAAAGAATTGAGTCTCTTTACATGCGTACGAAGTACTCCAGGGATACATTAACGCATCTGAGATTCAATGCAACGGCGGTTGATGCATGTCTACCCCGTTAATTCTGAATTCATTCACGCTTTTCTGTTAGAACGCCACACAACCGGTAGGTTGGACATGTGAAAATTTCTGAAGCATCTTGACCTTTTTCCAATCGCTAATGGTTTCTTCAAATTTTTCGTCTGAAAATCTGCGCATCAAAATGGGCAATCTCTCCTTAGGCCATTTTCCCCCTTCATTGTCAGCGTCTTATTTGGCAAAACGCAAATAAACAAACCAGTTTCATCACAGTTGACGATGTTTTCCGGCCGGTAGTCATCCTCTAAAATTCCCAGTCGTTTGCTTCTCCGCTGATTTGTTCAAACATTGCCGTATTTCATGTCCAACTAAACATTCAAAGCTTTAAAATCTTCTTTGTTTAGTCTCCGTCACCATTTTTGCTGGAGCTTGTAGAATTAGATTCTGAAATGGGCAAATTTTGAGATCTTGCATCCAAATTCGTCATACATTATCGCATTATTATGTCCTAGTTTCCTGTTTTTCTTAGCTTTCTCTTCGAATCACCGCTTCGTTCCTTAGTCATTTTATTTTGTCGTTTTTTCGAATTTTACATTCTTCAGTGTTTCTACATTTAGGTTTTTGTTCTCTTAAGTAAAGTATAGTTTCAGTTTTAGAAACAACATGTTGTTTAACTTATTTTCTTCACTGTATTAATTATGCTGACAGCGGATACTGTATGTGTACTCTTCGAAATACTTTCGGAATTTTCTCCACGTCAATGAACGAAATAGAACATGAACAACCTCATTTAAGCGGACTTGTCAAGATTTCCTCTTGAATACGTGAACAGCTTGTACGAATGTTAGTGAATGAGAGCAAGTATGATGAAGAGCTATCGTTAGTAAAAATGTAGGCAGAGAATATTAATCATTAACAAAATCACTATTATAATACTATTCCTTTACTTTAGGTATTTTTTTAAGTACTGTATACAGTTTTC
The DNA here is from genome assembly GCF_040414725.1 of Anabrus simplex. NCBI lineage: Eukaryota > Metazoa > Arthropoda > Insecta > Orthoptera > Tettigoniidae > Anabrus > Anabrus simplex. Next base: position 231,572,307 of record NC_090271.1, on the reverse strand, counting down.
TGCAATACCTAATTTTCAAATTATGTCACTATGTACAGCACATCGTGGGTGAGTGAGGCGTAACTTCGCCACATACAAAGGCACAAAATAAACTAATTATTTAATTAAATACCGTACTGAAAGTTTAATAATCATCATAATAATAATGCCATTGGTTTAACGTCCAACTAACTACTTTTCGGTTTTCGGGGACGCCGAGGAGCCGGAATTTAGTCCCGCACGAGGCTGACGTATTTGAGCACTTTCAAATACCACCGCATTGAGCCAGGATCCAACATGCCAAGATAGGGTCAGAGCCCAGCGCATCAGCAGTCTGAGCCACTCAGCCCGGCTTACTGAAAGTTTACCCAAGATCTCTACTGTATGTATGTGAATTTAGAATCAGTGGAAAACATACAGTATTGTGACATTAGGGACAACCCATGTAGCATAGGCAAAATAAAATTGTAGATATAAATAATTGTTAGAAATTATGAATAGGCGACCGCCATCTTTTGATTTTTTTAAAGCCGGGCAAGTAGCTCAGGCGGTTGCGGCGCTGGGCTTCTGACCCCATCTTGGCAGGTTCGATCCTAGTTCAATGCGGTGGTATTTGAAGGTGCTCAAATAAGTCAGTGGCTTGTCGGTAGATTTACTGGCACGTAAAAGAACTCTTGCGGGACTAAATTCCGGCACTTCGCTGTCTCCGAAAACGGTAAAAGTAGTTAGTGGGACGTAAAGCTGCTATTATTATTATTATTATTATTATTATTACTGAAGCCATAACTCGGCTGTATTGTAGAGTGTTCCACCATGAAAAGCAGACATGCCACTCGCGTTCTTCAACTGCTCATGTGATGTGTACGGTTTCAATACCTAGTGGTAGACATTAGGACATTCGAAGAAAATAAGAAAAATAAGTAGGAAAATTGGTAACCTTGCAAAAACTATCGTTTTACCTAATACCTTCATATTTTCGGCTTTAAAATGAGAAGTTTCTTATTAAAATACCTTCTGTCATTTTCCCACGTTTTCAACAGCTTTAGTCTGGAAGTTCAGTATATGTGTATACAGTATAATAATGTTGGATGTTGCCCATCGTTCAAACATTTGCTTTGTAAGTTAAGAAATCCTTGTATTTGTTTGTTAGATTGATTTTTCTTTTTTTCTTTATTACAGCAAAAATTGGATTATTCTATTTCCTCTTCTATGTGGTGCTGGCCGCCCTCTTTGCTATTTGCCTCTGGGTATTCTACCAGACGTTGGATCCCCGCATTCCCACATGGCAACTGGACCGGTCAATCATTGGCACTTCACCAGGTAGGCCTACATATTTTTGTGAAAATTGCAACCTGTTGGTAGTAGACAGCCTAGATGTGAGAAAATTCAGGTTTTTCATTAACGATACTGTAAATTCTGTTTTAAGAAGTCAATAGAAAAGATGTATATTCTTAAAACAATAATACAAAATATATTTATTAATGATGTCTTATTCATAGTAGAAAATAATGGAAATAACACATCAAGACTTATTTTTACTTCTTTAAACGTAAGAACGGGGCTCATGTGTTTGAGTGTGCCAGGCTGAATGCTTTTACATCACACAAGGATCTCTTTTCTTTTTTAAAAAAAATTGAGATACGGACTTAGGTCTGGATCCACCATACTGTCAACAATATGCATATAAACACACACAAGTCGTTAATGAACACATTTACTGTAGAATTCTGCTCTGAAAACCACAGAGTAGGCCTACATGTTATACAAGAAATGAGCTGATCTACAAAAGTCTGAAATGAAACAAGCTACAGGCGAAAGGAATTATTTAGCAAATATTACAAATATTGCATGTAGATCAGTCACTGTTTTTTTTAAGTACATTGTAACAAAGAAAAAAACACACACTCAAGTTGACACAGAATCAATTCTCGATATGTAGAAAGAGATAGTACTGTTATTCACTTTAAGTGTCAAAAAGCCAGTTTAGTATCTTGCATAAACATTTTATTGCTGTATAAACTGTTAAGTCATTGGTAGCCAGGAGTACCGTAATCTTCGTTGGCAGTGGCTGTCAGAACGATCAACGTCTGGAGAAAGATTTGCTGCTGTATACTGTAACGTTGACAGGCAAAGAAGTAATGATCTGATGTAGCCAGAGATAGGCCGTCGCACGAACAATAAGGGGTATCAACAACATGTAGGCGATATAAATTACTAATGAAGCTCCCATGATTAAAGCGCAAGCGTGATGTATCGGCGATTCCAGTTCCGTTTGGAGAACCACGAATTTGTGTGTGTGTGTGGGGGGGGGGGAGTTCCTGTATTATAATGATATCCTCGATCGTTCTTGCTAAGTATCCAGTCTGATTTCCAAGTATTATACGCACGAATTTTAATGTAAGGTGGCAGATCGGATAGTTGCACGCACGTACTGTAGAGTGTTCCTGTCTTTGATGCGTCTTTAGCAAGTCTATCCACATGTTAATTGTGTATACCGGTAATGCCACTGTGCGCAGGTATCCACATAAAATGAATGCTATATTCTCCTTACATTAAGGCGTGGATTTTCTGTAGCATAGAATGATATGTGCATTGGTAAATTGGGGTTGCTCTCGTTGAACAAGGAAATCTAACCGCAACAAAGGCTGGACGACGCTATTGCATCCCACAGAGTACAGCGACACATTGGAGAATCCGGAGTGGTAATTATTTCGTGTGACTATTTCTAGCAGAGCGCAACCATTGTAAGGTAGACCCTCCGATGAGGTTGGGCAGCATCTGCCATGTGTAGGTAACTGCGTGTTATTGTGATGGAAGACAGTGTTGTGTGTGGGTTGCAGGGAAGTTGGGGACAGCACAAACACCCATTCCCCGAGCCATTGGAATTAACCTATGAAGGTTAAAATTCCCGATCCGGCCGGGAATCGGACCCGGGATCCTCTGAACCGAAGGCCAGTACGCTGACCATTCAACCAACGAGTCCGACAAACTCGTGTCCTCATTCCGAGATGGTGCAGCTCTTTTCAGGCACACCCCCAATGGAGGTGAGCTGCGTGTACCATTTTAACATACCAGCTCTCTTGCCATTCTTAAATTTCTGGCAGTACCGGGAATCGAACCCGGGCTTCCGAGGACGGCAGCTAATAACACTAACCATTACGCTACGGAGACGGTCATCGGGAGTAGTGATGGTGGTGGTGATTATTGTTTTAAGAGGAAGTACTACTGGGCAACCATCCTCTATATAACACTAATCAGAGAGAAAAAATGGAAGGGATCCGATACTATGAAAAATGAAGGTATTGGCCATTGAAAGACAAGGGCGAAATTGAAATACTGTAGGCCTCGCAAACCTAATATCCTCGGGGTCAGAAAAGAACAAGAATTTACCAAGGGAGGTCGGATAGGACAGATGAAAGTTAGGAGCCTGGTACAAGTAACTGAAAGCAATGACAGGACTCAGCTAAGAGCCCCGTGGTGCCAACTCACGCTCCCAAGTTAAGAGCCCCTAGGACCCCTTTTAGACTCCTCTTACGATAGACAGTGTATACGTAGGTGTTATTCTACCGCCCCCACCCACAGGGGGAACGAAAATCGGGAGACGTAAGCCGACATTCTGGCTCGGGTTCGTGGCGGGTCTCGAAGCAGGAACAGGACGATAACTCGATCGCTGAGACTCATTCGACCCCGTTCATGGACTCAATGCAGCTATGCCAGGCCGCTCGTTTTCCCGGTAGCTCGAGGATGGCATTGAGACGCCTGAATGAGACAGGGTTACAGTCCCCGTGTTGCCTCAAAATATCCGAATTACAGAGAACGGTTTAATGAACCAGTTTGCTGCCTGGGCGAAGAGTCTCAAAATATACGAATTCCCAATGGTGGTACAGTTTCAAAACGTCCTGCGTGTATACAGCATTATCATAATAAGCATAAAGTAATGCGAAAAGTTCCGAGAAGGTTCACTGTATAACCAGCTGGGACTGCGTGGCCTCTTCTAAACATGGTACATCAATCTTGAGGTGTACCGGTACCTTGCACAAACACATACGACAGGGGTCAGTAGACCCACGTACACCATGAACCCGCGCAAAGTAGGATAGTATTATTTTGATGATATACAAGCGATTATGGAAGGTTAAATTAATTCAGCGAGGAGCGGAGTTGGAAATGAAACTACATCAGAACATAACTAAAATAATATAGGCCTGTTACAGAATTAAACACGCTGTATATTAGCATTTTCGCTTACGATTTGATAGTCATTGTTTAGAAGAAATAAGAAAGCACCGTATTCCGCGCTACGAATTTACGTGCTCTATTGCGTCTTCGCGCATTTGGGAATCCAAAAGTTCCAAACAGGAAAAGTTAATGAAAAGTTTTATTCACAAAAGTTAGATATATTGTTTATAAACAGGGCGTTAAGTTTACGAACACGTTATTTTGTTTATTAACAATTCATGATCATTGTTGGTTAACAGTGTTTATTAGCAAAGTGGACGAAAACATCTCAGTGTGGACGCACCTTAACGCGAAGGAAAATCGGCGCATTCTGACGCCCCACTTCATTTGACAGTAAAATCGCTGTTAATCGCACGGTCCAGCGTGCACACAACTTCCCGTCAATATTACTCTTAATACATTCAGTACCGGTATCACACTGGACGGTTACAGTGGTTATATTTTCTAATAACCACAATTGAGTGATTCAGAACAAGCCCAAGTTTCGTGTTGCACGTTTATTCTGGGCTGAGAAAAAGTTGCTTTAGGAAAATAGAAATTTTTTGGGGATGGTTGGAAACAATTGTAACTTGAGTGTTATACGAATACATGTGGCTGTGTATGTTGGGTATTCAGCCCGAAGGCTGGTTTGATCCTGTGCAGCTCCGCCAACAGCTGTCATAAATAGCCTAGGCGTCACTGAAGAGGCGTACTAGGGAAAATAACATATAAAAGAAATCATCACCATCAGACAAGTAGTTTTCCATGTATATTTTTTAAGTGGGCGGTTATTGGACTGTATGCTTCACAGACAATCTCATCATGCAGCGCCGCGAACCTTTGGTTTCGAATAGTTTAGCGCGCTTCAAAAACTGAGGGAATGAATCCGTTCGCATTCGAGTAATTGTTGCGATGTTAAATACGTGGCATTATAAATATCCTGCTGTAGCTTTGTGTAGCTTGGTAAATATTCATATTAACTGCAAGAAATCAGCTTCATTTCCCGTATCAAATCTTGTTTACATTAAATCAATAAAAGTAAAAGTAGAAAGTATCAAACAGGTGGAAGTTTAATTTTATTGATCTAATGTAAATATTTTCTGTCCAAAATCAGACTGCAGAACTTGATGATGATGATGATGATGATGATTGTTCTGGATTTTTCCGTGGTCAGCGGAGGTGAGGAAGCGTGTGGGGTGAATAGCTGAACAGTGCACAAATCTGAGTATAAGTTCCACTACCAAAAATGGGAAAATGTTATTTATTTATTTATTTATTTATTTATTTATTTATTTATTTATTTATTTATTTATTTATTTATTTATTTATTTATTTATTTATTTATTTATTTATTTATTTATTTATTTTCTCCTTTGTAAAAGATTTAACATAACATTGGCAAGTTAACAAGATATAAGAAATAGCCGAAATCTCAAACAATCTCAGACAATAACCATGCTCAGTAAATGTTTACAATTTTGAAAATTACAATTTGACTGTCATAGAGCTCGGTGAGCTCCGAATACATAACAAAAGAGCTCGAAAACTCTAGGTACAAGAGTGAGCAAAGTAGCTTTTAACAGGCACAATCAGTAGGGGAGGAAACTTCCCATTTCAAACATAGTCAGTTTTGCAAGACTTGAAGTTAAATTTAAAAAGGAGGCTAGCCTCAATTTTTGAGAAGTTTCATATCAGAAAAAGAGACCACGTCTCAAGAGATTTACCATTCACGGGTCACAACCCGGTATTACACATTACATAGTTTTACAAAATTTGCCCGATTATGGGCTATAGAAATAATTTTCGAGGATACCTAAGTAAAACCTATCGGACAGCAGTACCTAATATTTTGCTTAATGACAAGGTTACCTCGTAGAAAAGTACATATAGGTGCATAAGGCCCATGCTACTCGGGCGCATAACATGAGAAAAGGTCGTATTTACAATTGATCGACAACAAAATCGAAACGGGTCAGAAAATCAAGCACTCCCCAAAGTTTACGATCTTCAGAAAGCCCTAAGTGGGCTTAAGGCCCAAAGAAACAGTGGCTAAGCCCATGCTACCGGGTGACTAAAGTTGGAGAACATAAAAGCCGAAACAGCAAGACAAATGTAGATGAGTAAAGAAAATCTGTCACCCAATTCAAATTTGAAGGGGAGTATTGCGAGGGTAACCACGCGTACTCCTTTACAATAATCTATTTCCTATGAGGGAATATAATTAAATCCGAGGACTGCCCACAAGAACAATGCAATCAGAACGGAAACCCTAATTATTGTTAACACCTTTGGTGTCTTTTACTGTTAACCTCATTTTCTTTCTTCCACAAACTTTTCAAAAACATTTATTGCTGTGAAAAACACTGACATTTATATTTGACTGACTATGTATCTAGGTTCGAAGAATAGCCACTGCACTTAACGTAGTATCCAGTATTCGGGAGATAGTAGGTTCGAACCCCACTGTCGGCAGCCCTGAAAATAGTTTTCCGTGATTTCCCAGTTTCACACGTCGGGCTGAGTGGCTCAGGCGGTTAAGGCGCTGGCCTTCTAACCACAACTTGGCAGATTCGATCCTGGCTCAGTCCGGTGGTATTTGAAGGTGCTCAAATACGACAGCCTCGTGTCGGTAGATTTACCGGCACGTAAAAGAACTCCTGCGGGACTAAATTCCGGCACCTCGGCGTCTCCGAAGACCGTAACAGTAGTTAGTGGGACGTAAAGCGAATAGCACTACTACCACCACCATTTTCACACCAGGCAAATGCTGGGGCTGTACCTTAATTAAGGCCACGGCCGCTTCCTTCCCACTCCTAGCCCTTTCCTGTCCCATCGTCTCCACAAGACCTATCTGTGTCGGTGCGACGTAAAGCAACTAGAAAAAAATAGCACTTAACGTAGCTCCAGCTATCCTGGAATCTTCTTCTCTTCTTACTCGCCAACAGCATTGACGGTATGCATAGGAGGCTTCGCCGATTTTCCGATCACTAGAAGTTTTAGTTTTTCGGTGCTCGTGATAGTAGCTCCCAGCTTCACTGTAACACTTTATTTACTTCTTAACTGTTCCTCACAAACCACAAATGCTGTATTAATGTTGTACAAAGTTCGAGTTACAGAGCATTTTTTGCTTCAAGAGAGGAAAGGTTTGCTGCGAGAAATCGAGAAATTCTTGTGAGTAATAGAGAAATAAATACACGTGAAGAATAGGACAAATTGCCGGGAAATTAAAGTTACTTCGACATACTGAAACTTCGAGTAATGGAGGTTCGACTGTAATTTACATTATAGAATAGAGGTAGATTTCACAACTTCAGGAAAATAAATATTAACAATAGAACATAGATATGTTTACTAACATCGAAGTACAAATATTCTTAGTGACAAGTAATGGGTTTTGAGCCATCTAATCATCGGAGGAAAAACTTTTAGAATATCAGAAAAGTTCTTAGTTCTTATCAGAGATGGACACAGTAGAAACAGTGCACACAACAAATAGATGGGTATGTTGTACGCAATGGTACAGCTACCGTGTGAAGTGATGCCATCTAGGCTGCCTCCGCGTCAGTTTTGACGTTCCCTTTTACTCTACCTAGTGGCAGTGTAAACTGGATCTCTGTTGGTGATCTGTGAGTTTTACTTAATTATGATGATGATGCAGGCTCAATTTGAACTGATTACCTTGTAGTGTAGTTTAGCCTTTTGTATAGTCACTCCAGAAAGAATGAGTGGATGGTATTTTGTATTCCTCACCATAATGTTGGAATAAAATAATATTTTAAACTTAATTTTAATTATTATCAAAATATAATTAACTTTCCATGAAGATACAAACCCTGTGGATACTCTCAACAAACATTATATCTATGTTAGGGTGGGCCTATCCCAAAGGTTGTTGACAAAGGTGAATGGATGGAGGTTGAGAGGGAGCCTGGGGTGCTGCATTCCAGTGCATGGGTGGCCTGTAATCAAACAGAATGATGAAGCTTTGTCAACTGTGTAGAGGGCCAGACGTGTCATTCCACAGAGGGTGGATCCTTTTTTTCCTCACCCCATCACATAAAAATAAACTAAATCTGGTATGTCAGTAAGGGTGTCGCTCGCATGTGGATAGGTTTCCCACCCATGTGAGCATCCACATAGTAGATTTAGTTTATTTTTATGTTTTAAGGCTGGCGCTTGCTTGTGGCCCGGTTATCCGCCCATGTGAGCGTCCACATTGTAGACTTAGTTTATTTTTATTTTGCGTCCACATGGTAGATTTAGTTCATATTTTTTATCTTTTTTATCTTTGTAACGAGAACATGTATTTGGGCCGAAAGCCTGTAATGTTCTTCAATAAATACTATACTATAAAGAAAAACATTATATCTATGTGTTCAATTGTTTCTGAGAAAAGTGTACCTCCAAGGAAGTTGCACAATACCATACATTGCTCGCTGAATTGTAATTCTATAAAGTAGTGATGACTGCATAATAAGCTCTAGAAATATAGCAGAAAATGGTTGATAGCAGTAGTTACTGAAAGAAAGATGATGGCAAGATTACAAACCCTGATCCGAGGATATTTTTGTAATTTTGCATGAAGGTAATATATATAAAATCTAAGCTCCCATGGGTTTATTTTCAGGTCTTGGTTTTCGCCCCATGCCTCCCGAAGATAATGTGGAGAGCACCCTGATATGGTATGGCGGCTCGAAAGGAGACTACAAAGTATGGACGGATAGCTTGGATCAATTTTTAGCTGGTAAGATGTGCTATTATTCTTCATGGTACCTTATACCTGTGTTTTGGTTATTTTCAAATATGAGCAGTTTGTTCATAGTGGACCGAGCTCGATAGCTGCAGTCGCTTAAATGCGGCCAATATCCAGTATTCGGGAGATAGTGGGTTCAAGCCCCACTGTCAGCAGCCCTGAAGATGGTTTTCCATGGTTTCCCATTTTCACACCAGACAAATGCCGGGGCTGTACCTTAATTAAGACCACGGCCACTTCCTAGGCCTTTCCTATCCCATTGTCACCATAAGACATATCTGTGTCAGTGCAACGTAAAGCAAATAGCAAAAAAAAAAGTTCATAGTGGGATTTTATCCACATTTCCTTCTGACGGGACATTGTCTTACAACTCGGTCACTAGTGTTCAAAATGTGAGAGTCATGAAATTTTTTTCTCAGGCCCGTGACAATTACACTCTCAAGTATAAACATACATTTAATAAATGTACCATACTGTAGCATAGATCAGCCCTTGCACTCTATGCTTCACAGACACTCTTATCATGCTGATATCATCAAGCATGGGGGAGAGAGGGTTAGCTGCAGCGCAGACCTTTGATTTAGAATAGTTAAGCACGCTTCAAAACGTGGCAGCGAACGAACAGTTCATTTCAATGGAACCATTTTGGTCTAAATTTGTGTGTGTGAACTAATTAACTAACCGTTCGAAATATCATTTCTGAGCCCCATTTGGGATAGGTTGCTACTACTGCTAGAAAGCTCTATGAGCCCAGCATGATCCTTAGAATTTCTTAACTTGCTTGCTTCATATCGACTTCTGAATGTAAATTTCTACCCACGATATATCACTGAACAAAGCCTTACACCAAACTTAGCGGTGCCATTGCGCTAGACTGCCTCAAAAAGTGTGCATGGTACAGTAAATAGAAAAGAGGGAGGGTAAGGAGGGGCAGAAGTTGTGGAAGTTTAAAAATTCCATTCAAGCTTATTTGTCTGCTGATATCATTCTACACCATCTCTCACTGACAGGGTGGAAGATACTGCTTAGTTGAGCAGCTCTTCTTCTTATTTCCAAGTCTTTCCAGGCCACAGTTTACAACATTTTCATAACGCGACTCTTTTGTAGATATCACGTAGAACAATTCATGATGCTTTCCTTAGAATTTTTCCAGTTTTCATAGCAAGTTATCTTAGTGTGGGTACCATAAACTGGAACCATACTCTAATTGGGGCCTTTTAGGTGACTTGTACGCCCTCTCCTTCACATTCTTACTACTACCGCTAAACACCCTCATAACGATACGAAGAGGTTTGTAGCCTCTATTTACAATCTTGTTAATATGATTAACCTAATGAAGATCTTTCCTGCATTAACACTGTAATTAAAACTGAAAGGTGAAATGTACAACAATCCTGATCTTTCATCGACCTCTCAGAAGTGAGAATAAAGCAACACACCTCGACATTTTTTCGGCTGGGTGACCCTCACCTGTATTCGCGACTCAGTCGGCCCAATAAACAATAAATAGGCAGACGCCTCGTTGGCAGTTGCCTCCCCTACAACATGTTCTCCTGCATTATCTCAGGCGTGGACACTGCTCTTACTGAAAACACATTCTCAACGAACTCCGTATCACCGGCGCCTCAGTCCACGATGTCATCAGGCTCCTAGAACATTACACTTACTCACCATCCACGCACGTTCTGGCATCAGTACACAGCCAAGAAGATGAGGTAAACATCGTAAACAACGGCGTGACCATCCAGAACAAACGCCACAAAGTGGAGCCCACTCCGGAGTACATAGTGCAGCAGCTCTTTGATGACCCTAGCACCACTCCCTATGTCAATGAACACCAGCCCCCACCACCTCCCAAATCCATCCTTCCCACAACCACCACTACGACCACTACTACCACCATCCCTACAACCACCATCACCACTTCGGCCTTTACTCCTTCTTATACGACCACCATTAGTACCATGTCCAGCCGCCCTTCTCCTCTAATGTCATCCTACATCACTTCCTTCAGTTCCACACCACCCAGTACCACCCTTACCGATACAACCAGCACAACACAACAAGCCACACAAGGAATCGCAGCCACCACCGCAACTCCGACACCTCAGCAACTACCACCACCGAGCTGTGTTCTTCGAAGCGTAGATCCAGCCATCACAGAAGCAGATATACTCCGAGAACTTCAAACAGCAGGAATACCAGCCCGCCGCGCATATCGCATACACAGCGTCAATGGACCAACATTCCTGGTGCGGCTACAACTCCCCTCGGAAGAAGTAGTATGTCAGCTGATGTCCACCGGAGTCCGAATTCGCAACCAGCACCATCGAGTGGAACACTCTTGCTCCCCGCCCCATTCCATGCGCCCCCCTCCTACTAACTCGCAACGCCGCCCCCGGCCACCCACCCCACCCCCGCAAACTGTCTACCTACCTGCTCCCCAAACACCCCTCCTCCCACCCCATCAGCCGATACTAGACCTATTCCGTCTTCTAGCAACCTCCATCGCTCACATCACAGCTTCCCTTCATTTCATCTTTTCCCAACCCTACATTAACAGTCCCTACTATACCTTCCCACCGAACCTGTAAATTGTAACAGCGCCATAAATTTTTGTATTATATCTCTGCTCAATAAAGACTCATCTCTTTTGTATTAAAAAAAAAACCACTTAACCAAGAGGTCCCTATTTGCCCCACTCCTTCATTACACATCTCCTTTCCCCTCTCCTTCGTCTCTCAAATCTACTCAACCCCGCCCAAGCTCACGGCCAGAGGGAGGGCGTAACCCTTCAGGTGGCCCGCCCCACCCCTTCAGGGTGGGGAATGAAAACGTTCTCGCACGCACGCACAACAATCTTGTAACTAGTTTATTACTCAATACAGTACAACATTTGCAAATAGGGTATCTGTGATTCAAGATCTTTACTCATATCATTTATATAGATAAGAGAGATAATGCTTTACCTATTCTAATTCTCTCAATCCTATTTTCTACAAGTGTAGTCACCCATTCAACTGCTCTTTTGTTTAGTCCATTAGCCCTAATTTGTGTCAGCAGTCTTTCTCATGTTCTACAATATCAAAAGCCTTGGATTGATCAATAGAAATAATCCATTTGATCCCCTGAATCTAAAATATCTGCTTTATTTTGCTGGAATCCTGTAACCTTCTAAAACCCGAACTGTCTTCTGTCAAACCAGTTAATAATTTTGCAGACATGTCTAATATAATTAGCAAGAATGCTTTCCCAGAGCTTACAAGCAGCGCGTATCGAGCTGACTGGTGTGCTTTGATTTGCTCCTTCGTGCAACATTCAACTGAGGAGTTGCATTGTCATACCAGCATCTCCTCTCTCTCTGTCTTTCCTTGCTGTCACATTCTATTAGTCCTCCTGTCCTTTGCATGATTTGAGTTTCTGTTTGTACTTCCTATTTTTATACATTTTGCTGAAAGTTTTTCGCTTTACTCCAGTGTTCAACATAGAACAGGGCAATACTTCAGTCACTGCTCAGGTTCTTCCTCGCAAATATTATACAAGTTATATACTATTCTCCCATCTTATTTAGATTCTTCTGCACAGTACAAAGAAACCCTCAACTCATTGTTTGCAGACACTGCTGGGCAACACCTGTTTACAGTATTTGCATGCTGCTAGACTAGTCTTATTGTCATATAACAAACATTACATACAATAATCATAATTCTGTATTGACAGCTTACAGTGGAATAGAAAATGGTAATATAGTTGTCCACCTATTTAATACAACTACATTTATTTACAATTATTTAATTTGTTTAAATCGCAGAAATCATTACACAGTTAGTAGATGTTTTGCCCTCTTTGGTCCATCTTCAGCTATTTTTTATTTATTTGTACTTCCTACAATGATAGGCTTCCTAAATCTGACAAAGTATACCATAACGCTTGAATATTGAACGTATGTGTAACCATGAAGAGTTTTCTGGAGTTAATCCTTTTCATATGCAGTACTATAGAGGTGATTTCTAACAATTTGGGCAGAGCCTTTAATGACCAAGACTGCTAAATCACAGTACAGATTCTTGGGAATGCCCACACTTTTGAAAAACTCAACTAAGTTCCTCTTGCTGCTGTGAAAAGTCCTACAACCCGTATACAGGAGATGTTGTATGATTCTTTGAAATAGTTGATGGTTGGTTCATAGATGGCTCGCTTCTCTGCGTCGACCTCACATCTAATGGTGCGGTCCAGAATATATGCAAAGTCTTCCTCTCGGTAAACTGTGATTATATCTATTCTCCAGTCTCCTCATGGAAAGGAGGAAATTAATGTTACTGGGGTTGAGTGAAACCAAATGGAGAGAGAAAGGAATGAAAAAATTAAGAAAACAGTATACACTGTATTGGCATGGAAATGACAAAGAGATGAACAGTGTTGTCAAGAGGATAAGAACCAGTTTCTTGATGATTTGGAAAAAGTTATTAGTAAAGAGAGAGTAATCATTATAGGAGATCTGAATGCACAGACTGGAACAGATAGAACAGGATATGAGAACATAATGGGACCTCATGGATATGGTGGAAGAAATTTAGAAGGTAAACATCTCCTTGACTTTTGTATGAGGAATGGCTTGGTGGTTAAAAATAGTTGGTTCAATAAGAGACAGAGCCATAAGATATCACGATACAGTTGGGATTGACTACAAAAGATTGTAATGGATTATGTCATCTCAGATAAAGAAAGGAACAGAATGGTAACAGCGAGAGCCTTGACAGTGACCACTGTCTATTAGTAGCGGACCTGAGAAACTTTTATGTGCCAGAAGTACAGAACAGGAAAATGCCAAAAATCAAAGTATGGGAACTCCAGAAAACAGATAAAAAACTGAGTATCAGAACTGGATAAAAACCCTGTTACCAAGAGATGAAAGGAAAGATTGAGAGGCAGAATGGACCATACTAAGGGTCACATTGGTTAAGGAAACAACTGAAGATTGTGGAAAACAAGTATCAAAACAAGGGAGAAGGAAACACCATGGTGGAATGAAAGAGTGAGAGCAGCAATTAGGGAAAGAAATCTCTTGTGAAAAGAAAGGGAGAAAAATAAACCGGATCTTACTAGAGACGAGGCAAAGATCAGAAATCTCAAACAATTATACCAAAACAAGAAACTGGATGTTAAAAGAACATAAACCATCTATCCCTGATATGAGTCTGCTCATGCTGGCGTCTTAATTTAGTTGATAAATGCTTCCGAGGCTCTTATGTGTTTTGAAAGCAACTACAAATAAGCTCTTTTACTGGCTTGCTAGGCCTAACATAATTGAAGATTTTCTTTCAGGGTTTACTCCTTTAGCCTTTGAGGATCCCTTCTCATCCTACAAGGCAGTAGGTTGGGTTGCCTCCTCCGCCAACTGAATCATATTCTCTGGTTTTGCTGCTGTTGAGGTCTTCACTCATTACCCTGAGCTGGGACCCTTTACCACATGTTACACACAGTGTCAGTGTGCTCTGGGGCTCACATAGGCAGGGGCGCCACTCCCTGGGCAGGGCTGCCCTTACCGTGAGTTCTTAATGCACACAAGTTGCTATACTCTTTTTTTGCCGTAGCATTTCTCTCAACTTCCTTGCGCTAAGTTCTTCAAGTTGGGTGTTGTCTGCATTTGTTAGGTCACGTCTCTGAATGTGCAGTTTCCTCTCTTCTACCACACTGTGCAAGTATGTTATGTACTTTTTACCAGCCTTCTCTAGTAAATGACAGATGTTGAGATGTTGAAGTGGTGCCTTCCACAGCCCAAGCCCCTTCATTTTCCTTGCAGAGTATAGGGAGCTTTCTGGCATGTCTGCAGGTAACTGAAGAATTTCTTTCATTGTGCTTCTCATGATCTTGTCGACATGTTCACATAAAACAGAATTTACTAAATTTCTCTGAAACATCAGATTATTACATCAGACATTATATAATATATTAAACTGTTCATTAAAAAAAAAAGAGAGCAGAGTCATCACGGTGTAAGCTGAAAACAATAGAATGTTTAAATTGAATCCGTAGTTCTTTGAATGTTGAAAGTCCATAATACATTGTATAAATGGAGTAAAAAGTTCATTCTATTTGAAGTTACATGTGCTTCACCTAATAAATATTGCCAGCATCTTGAATAAAAAAACAACTTCTGAAGTTCTCTATTGTGAAAAGTAGCTTGTGAGCTCCTATCAAAAATGGGTAATATTGAAATTTGAAATAAGCATCACTTTATAAAGGTTTAAAAATATGAAGAAGAAGAATATGGAACTTATTTGCTCACTCTCATCAAGTTTTTTTAAAATGAACATTTTAATATAATATACTATGCCTGATGTAACAATCTGATTGTTTTACAAAATGTACATGTTGTTTTATTATTGAAGTAAATAAATATGTAAATGAACATGATCCAATGATATTCCTGGGGCTCTTATATTAATAGTTGTGATAATAAAGTTAACAGCTCCTAAAATAGAAGAAACTCCTGCCAAAGGGAGTGAGATAATTGCTAAATCAGCAGAGGCTCCAGCGTGAGCAATTCCTGAGGAGAGCAGAGGATACATGGTTCAACCATAAACTGTAATAAGTGGGTCTATAGACTCAAGGAGATATAGAACTTCTATAAGGTTTTATTAAACTTAAGATGACCAACTAGTACATAAACAAATTCAATGGCAACAGTAACATCTGACTAAGAAGTGTCAGAGAAAGTATTCAAATAAGGCAACTCTAAAACTGGACTAAGAAGTATCAAAGAGATCATACAAAAGAGGTTGAATAAGAATATATCATTCATCCCCACGTAATAATAGTCCTTGAGGTACACAGGACAGCGACCGGTTCTTGTGCTTCATCTCAGTAGGTGGTCAGGAGTGGGAGAGGTGGTTGGGCCCCTTTCTTCTGACCTCTATGATTCTGCAGATTCAGTCTTGCATGGAGCTGGAACTGAAGGTTCGGGTGATGAGGCAGGGGAGTTGCAATGTTCTGGCCCTCTATGGGAATGTTATCAGTCTATTAATCCTCCATCTTCTTCCCCCACACTTTCTTCAGAAATGTCTATTGGAGAAGGCAATGGTGAAAGGTTTCTAGTTGAAACGGAAATCTCCCATCTTGATGTTGTATATGAGCATACTCAGGATTTGCTTCAAGTAGAGTGACTTCATCGACAAGTGGCCCATACTTCGATTGCCTGACATGCTTCCTTAGGAATGTTTCATTGGTAGTGCATAGCAGTGATCTGACTGCATGGAGGCTATTATGTACAACTTCTTGCCACTGTAGGATATCCATTCCCCTTGACTTCAAAGCGAGTTCTACTGTTTTCCACACAACTGCAACATATTTTTCTGCTTGGCCATTGCCTCTTGGATTGTATTGAGTCATCCTGCCCATCGCCACACCAACAGTTATGAAGAATGTCTAATTCTTGGGACATGAATGCAGAGCCTCGATCGGAGTGAATATATGAAGATAATCCAAATATGGAGATAAGTTGCTTAAGTTTAGAAATAACAGTGTAAGAGGTGACATATGGACAAGGAAAGGTGAAGGGAAATTTGGAATATTCATCAACTAATATGAGAAGATAACAGTTTCTAGATTTGGATGGTAGAGGTTGATGCTCTCAAAGGTATGGGTAGCTTTGACGAGATTACCTTCATGTCTGATGAATCTTAGTTTCAATTTAGCACAAATTTGATAAGCTATACGACCTTCCTTATGTCTTCCAGTGAATAAGGCAAGTTCTTCAACTTAATAAAGTGATTAAGCCATTTTATACCAGGGTGACAAAGCTTCATGGAGGATCTTCAGTTTAGGTCCGCAACACTAGGCAGCCAAACAAACTCTGGAGAAGGCATCTGCAGCTTCATTCCTGGTCTGTAGACTATTTCATAATCAAAACATGCGAGTTCCAGCCTCCACCGGAATATCTTCTCATTCTTCACCTTTCCACGATGTCTATTATCGAACATAACGGCTACCAACTTCTGGTCAGTGATGGTCAAAAATGTCTTCCTAGCAGGTAATGTCTCAATTTTTTCGCAGATTCGATTCGATGATAGCCTGTGCTTCTTTCTCCACAGATGAATGTCATTGTTCATATCAGTTGAGTGTGCGAGAGACGAAAACAATTGAGTGTTCATTTTGTGTTAGTGTTGCTCCAATGGTGTGTTCTGAAGCATCAGTCTCTACTGTGAATATAGCATTATCATTTATAGCTGAAATCAGTGTATTCTTCACATCATCTTTCAGGGCTTTAAATCCTTCAGTAGCTATGTCATTTAATGGAAAACCCATAGTGACATCATCTAGGTAAGTTGCAACTCCAGTAAGTCTTTCATTTTTGATGATCGTATCTATTGTCTTTTGGAAACAAGGAATTCTATTTGTGGGGCCAAATGGAATTGGTTTGTACTGCCTAAGTTTACCGCATGCTTTGAATGCTGCATAAGGGTGATCCTCCTCACAGATGGGGATCTGATGATAGGCAATTTTCAAGTCAACTGAACTGAACACTTCATAATTTACTACCTTGTTAACTATATCCTCAGTACGTGGGAGTGGGTAAGGATCTAGCTCGGTATACTAATTTATTGTTCGTGAATAGTTGACTACCATATGGTGCTTGTGGCTTTCTGATTGAGTGACAAGAACTTGAGCACACCACAGAGAAAAGCTTTCTTCTATAACATCCTCATTCAAAAGTCATTGAGCTTCTTGTTCAATGAATTTGGTATCAGTTGCTGTGTGTCGTCGGGACTTTATGGCGATTGGCTTGCAACCTGGTGGTATATTTCGGAAAAGTCAAACAGGTTCGACCTTACCTACTGTTAAGACACAGATACTCAAAGGTTCTCTGTGACCTCCAAATTTAATTTCTACAGTTGAATGGCGGCCAAGGATATCGTGTCCTAAAATGACGTCAGAGCAAAGGTCTGTCAAAATGTTACGTTCAACGTCTTTGTAAATATGGTTTTCAGTTTTATCTCTACAGAGCAGGAACTTTTCACTAAAAAGCTAAGTGACATTGAAGCCATAGTGACAGTAAGATCACTGCCAGAAATAGGTACTTTGAACTTTTCGACCAGCTTCTCTGAAATGAAATTTGTTGAACAGCCTGGATCAACACGAGCTTTGGTCTTCATTCCATTCAAACGGATGGGTATTATAGCATTAGACAAACACTCCAGTTGAGAAAAAGATGCTATAAGTATAGTATGACAATGGCAAGATTTGGTGGAGCTTGAAGATTTTGAACTCTTACACACCTTTGCACTGTGGCAGGTTTTTGAGCAAGCACAGCAGATGGCCTTCCTTGCTGGACAAGAGTTCCACTTGTGATAATTAAGTCCACAGAAGTAGCATTTCTTATTTTGTTGCAGCGACAGCCTCACCTGATACTTTACTACCCGCAGAGCTACATTTACGACTATCGCAGATTGGGTGAGGTGAACTAGAGAAACGATGCTCCTGGACAGCATAGACTAAAGCAGGTCCTTGATATTGAATAGATTGTTCCAGTGCCAACTCTAAAGCCTTTGCTTTAATCAAAGCCTCCTTGTGAGTGAGGTTCGGATTCTCCAATAACCTTTGAATGTTTGACTCGAGAAGGCCAGCAGTAAATGCGTTGCAAATACAATTGTCTCTGTTCACTTCCACCATCACAGCTTTAAAAATTACAATCCTTGCTCAGAAGCTTTAGAGATAGTACAGTATATATATTGATACAATTTTGCCAGATAGCTGCTTCCTGGTTGCCAATTTGTGTCAGGCAAATATCTCGTTCACGGGCTTGTAAAAAATAATAAACAAGACACTAATGGTGTCATTGTAAGTTTTGGCTTCATTGATATATTCGTGAGCAGTAGGTGAAACATGATTGATCAATATGTGCAATTTGTCAGCGTCACTTACTTGATGTGCCAAAATGATGTTCTTGAACGTGCTGTACCAATGCTTCCATTCTTGTTGAACATTACTCGATTCTGGGTCAGTGCTTAAACATTCCAGATGAAGTAATTTTTCCATTATCTTGGTTTCTTCTTAAGTTTAATAAATTGAATATATTAAACTTAAGACAACCATCTAGCAATAGTAACCTCTGCGAAGTGTCAGGGAAAGTATACAAATAAGGCAACTATAAAACTGGACTGAAAAGTATCAAAGAGATCATACAAAAGAGGTAATGATTTTTACAATTTAAAAAGTTGTCTATACTAATATTATAAAGAGGAAAAATTTGTTTGTTTGTAACGAATAGACTCAAAAACTACTGAACCGATTTTAAAAATTTCTTCACCTATAGGAAGCTACATTGCGAGTGAGTAACATGGGCTGTATTTTATTTTCAAAAGTGGGGGGGAAAATATAAAAATAATAGGCTAATATAGGCAAAATATCGAATTTGTCGTATAAGGATGAGGCAAAGCTCAATTTAATCCTCTTGACGCAAAGAACAAAACTTGGTAAGCCCTATGGGCCCGAAAACCATGTTTTAAGGCCCTAAAACCAACCGTTACGGAGATATTGGCACCACTCTACCCCTGCTATAGGAATCGGTTAAAGAAACGAACTGCCGTAACCATGGCAACGTCTGCTCCAGGATTCTACCGCAGCGAAATTATCTACAATAAATCACAAAAACTTAACATGTTACAGGCATGAAAACTGATATTTGGAATCCTCTTTAAAAATAAAAGAACACAAATATTCGTTTTCAGAAAATCCACTTAGGGGGGGGGGGGGGGGGTGAAAGAAAGTGAGGAAGGAGTTGAATTAATATATGAGGATACATATATCTCAAAAAAGAAGATGTTACAGACTTTAAAATTTGTACTTGGAATCTCCTCTTAGAAATGAACACACTCTTTTTGGAAAATCCACTTAAGGGGGTGAAAAGAATAAAAAAGCAGGTGAATTTTTAAAAAATGAGTATCTTCTTCTTCTATCACTTTACCCACACCTGTGAGGTTGCGGGTGCGAACTGTGTCGCACATGTGGATTAAACCCTGTTTTATGGCTGGATGCCCTTCCTGATGGCAACCGTATGTGTAAGGATGTAATTTATACTTCTATACTAATATTATAAAGAGGAAAAATTTGTATACTTTTTTGTAACGGATAGACTCAAACACTACTGAACGGATTTTAAAAATTACTTCACCTGTAGAAAGCTACATTGCCAGTGAGTAATATGGGCTGTAATTTATTTTCAAAACAATTTGAGGGGTGGCAACGAGGGGAGATATAAAACTATTAAAATAATAGGCTAATATAGGCAAAATATCGAATTTGTCGTATAAGGACGAGACAAAGCTCATTTTAAGCCACTTGACGCAAAGAACAAAACTCGGTAAACCTTTTGGGTTCGAAAACCATGTTTGAAGGCCCTAAAACCAACCATTATGGAGATATTGGAACCAAACTACCCCTGCTCTAAGAATCGGATAAAGAAACGAACGGCCATAACCATGGCAACGTCAGCTCCAGAATTCTACAGCAGCGAGATTATGCATGTACGTTCGGGCATAGCTGCCAACCAAAATTGATACACATATGACTTACTATGTGGAAAAAATAAACTGTTGTGTAAGACGTTCATAGCACTCCTTTGGGCGGGGATGGAAAGGGAGTGAAGTATAAAAATAATAGCCCCGGAGATCTCCGTAGTACAGAGACCAGCGGTTGCCGACGGGCCTCCGTTTTTTACGTACTGGCTTAGGTTTCAGCATTTTGTGGAGTCTGATACCTTTAGGTTAAACTATTTTCTATCAAATCATGGAGTAGTAGGATCACTGAAGTTATTAGTGCCGATATTTTGGTCCACTTTTACGATCATTGTAACCATGTAACCTGTATACTGTACACAATTGTCAAGATGGTGCGCCAATGACTTGGAATTTTTTTTCAACATTTACACTCATATTCATCATATGATGTGCGACATGAGTGACAAACCCTGAGAATTATAATTCTCAATAATTTTAGTAGTTTTTTTTGCATCGCGTATTTCCTTGATCATTTGTAATAGTTATGAAATGTCGGATCAAACAAATTCATTCAATATATTTATATTTGTGGTACTATCTATTGGAAGTATACTTACACTAAACCTGCAGCTTTGTGAAGGGAGCAGGTATATCTAGGTGGGAATGAAGGAAAAACATGGTAGCAAAAGGTCTTAGAGGTCGACGCTAATTAAGAACTAATATTTAGAGGCCCCCATGAAGAAAAGATGAAGAAGATCTACTATAATTACAAACATGACAAATAATTTCTGTGTACTTAAATAAATACACCAGTGATATAAATATCTAATGAAGTCAGTCACACCGGTAGTATGAGTAACTAAAGCCAGTTTCTGATAACCCATACGAAGAACGGGTACTTCTAGTTGTATTGACTAGGTGGAAAATTATACTACTATTTTATATACCATACATACAACAAACTCAAAATGGCCAAACCAATCTTTGTTGAATTTCCTTTTAACAGGAAAATGTATCTGATGTCTTTGCATTTTCTTTTCACAAGACAGGAAGGTGAACAGACTTCAACACTGTTCCAGACCAGTTCACTCTTGTTCTGTTTGCACATGGGATACAGTCCTAACTTAACTTCTTCATTGTTAATATTAGCCCTTTTATAATAAAAGGTTGGAAGATTACTTTGTTTTATTCTCTATGATGGTTACCTGTAGCATATGAAACAAAGTAACATGGGACACTTACAATAACTGTTGACTTACTGAACAATGAATGAAAATCCACAATCTATTTGCAGTCATTCGACCGGGTCAGGAATGGAATTAATGAATACCCCATCTAGCGGCGAGGATAGGAATTGTGCCGGCTGCTGAAGCCTGTCGCACTCCTCTGGAGCAATGGTTAATGAATGATAGATGAAATGAAATGATATTGGAGAGTGTTGCTGGAATTAAATATGACAGGGAAAAACATAGTACTCGGAGAAAAACCAGTCCCGCCTCTGCTTTGTCCAGCACAAATCTCATATGGAGGACCGGGATTTTCGATGAGAGGCCAGTGTGCTGCCGTCTGAGCCATGGAGCTTCCTTACTGAACAACAAACTCACAAAAATTCCTCCACTAACAAAAGAGAATTTTTTTTTTTTTCAAAATACAGGAAACATGATGTCTAATACCATAACACAATATAAGAAATGTATACCAATAACAAATCACTGCGGTCCACTGTCATCATTGCTGAAGGGGTAATATTTTATAGATATTAAAACATGGCTGCCGATGGCAACCAGATATTTCATGCCTTGATGATGTAGAGAATGATAGGAATGGTTGCAGTGGTGTGACAGCAATGGTTTGAAGTGTGCAGTGAAAGTTACAATACAGCAATGGTTTGTGACTCTGTTCAACAAGAAACAATTATGCGGTAACTTGTGTTTGTACCATTCACAGGTAACTGGAAACATTGTAGTTAAAACCAAGGGTGCCCATGCCCAGGGGCAAGGTGGGGGGCTGCCCCCCCCAGCTCTCAGGGAAAGGCAAAAATCTAATGTAGTCAGGTGTTTTTCTTTCAAGAAAATGATTTAAAAGTCAGTATTATGTAGAAGTGGTAGTACCCCCCCCCCCCCCCACCAACAGGTAGAGGATACCGTGGGTGTTATTCTACCGCCATTCCAAAATTTTAAAAATTCTACATACCCCCAGGTCTAGGCACCCCCCCCCCTCCCCTACAAACTGCCATATGGGTGCCCATGGTTATAACATGACCATTTTATTAAAACATCCTTTAGAAAATTGATAAGTACCTACCTTTAGTCAAAATATATTGAAATACACTTGATCTCCACTAATCATGATTATAAATAAAACACTATTTTTAGTGCTAATTTGTTGTCTTATATGGGATTTATCCTCTTGTTTTAAAAACTTTCTTAGCAAAATTGCACTGATTTAAAATGAATCTCTATTACTGCCATTGTCATGAATGGGTATAATGCATAAAGGAGGATGGGTATGAGAGGGAGAATACAATGCCTTACCACTGCAAAGTTGTACAAGAACTATGTCCTAGCTGTAGTGTATATTGTTATGCTCCTCATCAGTGGCGACAATGTGCAGGCTGTTTCTTCCAGCTTCAGAATTACATTTTACAGTCTGTTGATTGCTCTTCCATGCTCCAAGTGCACCAGAACCCTTTGGACAGTATTTTAGGTTTAATTCCCTGACTTAAGGTGGCAGAGGAAAATGGACTGGTAGGATACATTGAAGCATTGCTCAGTGTTATCACAGTCATTGTCCTACCCAGTAAATCATAGACAAACTATTCAGCATTATAAACTTTTAAATGTGTGACGTTTTAACTATGACTGTAATTTTTCAACTATGGGACTGTCTGTACAGAAGTCGGACTCTTTGGTGTAGTGGCCTTCCGTTCAGGGACTTGAATTACATTCCTGGCTGTGTTGGGGATTTTAGCTGGTCTGGTTAATTCCTCTGGCTTTGAGACTGGGCATTTGTCTGAAGTACACATCTCATTTACTCACAATACACAACACTACCAAAAATCATAGAAACATGGAGTAATTAATGCACTCTTCTAAATAGCATTGGTATCCAGCCATAAAAATTGGCTTATCAGTTTATGGTTCTGACCCCAAATAATGGGAAATGATCAGGAAGGAAGAAAGGACCATCATTACAGAGCCAGTGAACACCCATGGAGAAAAGGCAAGAGATTGGCATATCCATTCAGAAAGCAATTACATTTAAACTCTTTTACCATTAGTAATGGCCACTACAGGAGAAACTCTGATCAGCTTACAATTTTGCAAATGCAGAAAATTAAAGTTAACCCTGAACCTACCTGTTTACTAGTCAGATGCTAGCATGCCTCAGCCTCACAATACAGGGTGCGCACAAATAATTTGAGCAAATTTGTCAATTATTTCTAGCCATATTATTAGAGACATGGTGATGGTGTTTGATGTTATAAGGCAAGTATCCCTCAAAGTTTTGTTTTGTTTGAATAGCCCTCCATACATTGTGCTTCCCCCAACGCCCATGAGACCGCAACAGTTGCAACATCCGGCAGACATGATGCGCCCTCTACTCCAGCAGTTGAAAAGATGGCGACTAAAAGTGAAAAAGCGTGTGCAGTTCTGGAATTTCATTCCAGCCAATCTGTGACAACTGTGCAACGAAACTTTAGAACAAAGTATCGAAAGATCCACCCAGTGCCAACTCCATTCACCGATGGTATCAACAGTTCAAAACCACGGGATGTCTGTGCAAGGGAAAGTCAACAGGCCACCCTAGTATGCCTGAAGAAACGGTTGAGCGTGTGTGACGCAGTTTTGAACGTAGCCCGCTAAAGTCAACTCATCGAGCAAGCAGGGAAATGAACATGCCTCGTTCGACCATTTGAAAAGTCTTAAGGAAAATATGCCAGATGCGCCCTTACCATTTGCCTCTGCTCCAAGCATTGTCGCCAGCTGACAAAGTGAACTGTTTTGAGTTTTGTACAAGTTTTCAGGAGCGTATGGAAGATGATGAATTTTGTGACAACCTTGTCTTCAGTGATGAGGCAGCATTTTTTCTGAGTGGTAAAGTTAATAGGCACAATGTACGAATTTGGGGGACTGAAAATCCCCCGTACCTGTGTGCAGCACGTTCGTGACTCTCCCAAGCTCAATGTTTTCTGTGCCATCTGGAAATTTAAAGTTTATAGTCCCTTCTTCTTTGCTGAAAAATCCATTACAGGGCACATCTACCTGGATATGCTGGAGAATTGGCTCATGCCACAGTTGGAGACCGATAGCATGATCTTCATCTACCAAGAGGATGGTGCTCCACCTCATTTCCATGTTGATGTTCATGACTTTCTGAGCAGCAGACTTCCAGAAAGACGGATCGGTCGTATCGGGAATGAAGATCACGCTCTCACGTCATGACCTCCCCGCTCTCCTGAACTCACCGCTTGAGACTTCTTCATATGGGGTTATGTGAAAGACACAGTTTTTACGCCAATATTACTGGCTGATCTAACAGAACTGTGGGCCCGCATCATCAACGCCTTTTGTCAAATTGACATCAACATGCTACGTCGGGTGTGGGATGAACTTGACTATAGTGTTGATGTGTGTAGTCACTCATGGAGCACATATCAAGCACTTGTAGGCTCATAAAAAAAACTTTGTGAGTTTTTCTGTCTTTCTATATAATTTTGTAATGTTACAAAAATAATAAACAGGAATTTTTTGAAACCGCTCCAATCATTTGTGCGCACCCTGTATTTGTGAAGTAACAGTATACATTTTTGCCATTTATTGTTGTTTCACATTACTGTATTACTTCAGAAGTCATGTTTTATAACTGATACTTTCCCATTACAGTTTATAAGACTCCTGGTCTCACTCCTGGTCGTGGCCAGAATATCCACCACTGTGACTATGACAAGCCCCCAAAGGAAGGTCAGGTCTGTAACGTTGACATCAAGACCTGGAAGCCATGTATTCAAGAAAATAATTACAGTTACCACAAGTCATCCCCTTGCATCTTTATCAAACTCAATAAGGTAAATAGTACTCTCATTGATTAGAAGTATGGTATTCAGTAACTAAACCTGAGTATATGTATTAAACAGTGAGAATATACAACTTGTTTATTACCAGCAGGGAAAGTATGGTATTAAATAGAGCTCACACCAGACAACTTACCTACATACAGTAGTTCAAGGAGGGGAGCAACAAAGAAACTGGGCACGTGCTCCATCGCATACTATATGTGGTAGAAAAATTCAGTTGGAACATAGATTCATTTCTTTTGAGAATAAATGATGTGCAAGAATGAATAACTTCATGCAGGAGAAGCTACAACATGATTCGTAACAGGGAAAGCGATATTATCACGAAGGTTGTGAATTGATGAGAAGTAGTCCAGAAAATGACTTCTGGAATCTTTAAATACGCCATACAAGAGTTGTGAAGTACCTGGGCAAGTGCCTAACTTCAATTAAGGTAAATGTTATATTATTTAACAGGATTTTGAATAAAACATCAGGCAATCTATTTTATTTTAAGCTACAACAGCTCAAAGCTAAGAAGCATCTACATTGCTTTCTTAACAGCAAGCATTGTCAAATAGCTATCACTTTGGAGCAAAGAGTAAGAACACAAGGTACTGTTTCAGGCTTTTTGCAATGGCTTTCAGCCTCTTTTATGTATGGTCATTACTGAAATGTGTTGGGTATTCAGCCCAAAGGCTGGTCTGATCCTCCATAGCTCCACCAAAGGCTATCATAGATAGCCTATGCATCACTGAAGAGGCATACTAGGGAATGAGGAGTGAGGTAGTTTCCCGTTGCTTTCCTCAATGAGCCAGAAGTTGCTATTGCATATCAGTCTGCCAAGCCCATTGAAATGCATGCACCAGCCGACCCTATGGGCGATATTTTCACACCAATCATAACAGGGTCTGGCTGTATAAGAAATGGTATTACTAGCATCGCTCATACCTCGGTCACTTTCATATTGTCCAAGCCAAGGATGAGACTGAGACAGGTCAATGAAAGTAACAAATTGCTCTAGCCCATACCAGAAGACATAGCGCACTGTAAACACTACATCTCACCAGCAAGGGCTCATTACTGAAAAGATTGTGCTATAATAGTTCTTGGCATCTTTTAGTCTGTGTAATTAATGTTTATTGTTATGTGTGCTGGAACACATTAAAGAAGACACTAGGTAGTTGATGTTTGTAGACAATAGATTGCTACCCTGCCATCCCATTGAGCAATCTGTTATGTTATGAATCTAACAAAAACAAACTAAACTTCAGGACTACAGTGTGTTGTAGCTCAAGTTATCTGAGGTGGGCTGTATACACTATTGAATAAAGATTGTCTTTTTATGCCTTAAATCAAACTACAATTAATGTAAATGTATATTCTTAGTCAAAATACCGGTAATATAAAAATGAACTTGCTTACTTACTTTTGAGGTATCTACAACTTAAGACATTGGCTTGACTATGAATGAATTAGCTATTGGGTACATGTGATTTAGTTATAAGCTTGTATTCAGGAGGTTTTGGATTTTAACCCTACCATTGGCAGCCCTTAAGTTTATTTTCTGGTGATGCCATTCTCATACCAGGTAAATTTTAAAGGAAGCCATGAAGCTAGTCAATATTTTTTTATACCAAGCAAATTGGCTGCACGATTGAGGTTGTAGAGCTGTGAGCTCGCATTCAAGAGATGGTGGGTTCGAATCCCACTGTCGGCAGCCCTGAAGATGTTTTTCCATGGTTTCCCATTTTCACACCAGGCTGTACCTTAATTAAGGCCACGGGTGCTTCCTTCCCACTCCTAGGTCTTTCCTATCCCATCATCGCCAATAAGACCTATCTGTGTTGGTGCGACGTAAAGCAAATAATAATAACAAATAAAATGAATCCCACCATTGGCAGCCCTGAATGTAGTTTTCCATGGGTGTTCATTTTCACACGATACAAAGGATCTGTACTTCAATTAAGACACGATTGCTTCCTTTCTTGTCGTACCTCTTTCTTTTCCTTGCATTATTGAAAATATTGTATGTTTGTGGGACATAAAAATCATTAGGAAAAAGGAATAAAACAATACTTTTTGTGAGAATTTATTGAACTAAAATCATTGGTTATCTTACATTTTGCCTTCATTAAAGTCTTCCCAAGTTCAAAATAAATAATCTAAATAATCTAAAAAGAATGTGACTGATTTGCTAGATAGTGTATCCTAGCATTTATTTCAAGTTAAAATTGTAGACTGTGATTAAAAAAATGAAATAGCAGGTGGTGGGATTCAAATTCAGTTCTTTCCACATGACTAGTACAAAAATGACAATGGCGGGATTGTAAATAAAAGTTACAAATATCTTTACATGGCTATGAGTGTATTTAGCAGTGTAGTAAGAGAGAAAAGGAGAGGGTATACGAATCTCGGGTAAGACCACATTTAGAATATGGTTCCAGTGTATAGGACCCTCACCAGGACTACTTGATTTGAGAACTGGAATATATCCAAAGAAAAGCAGTTTGATTTGTTCTGGGCGATTTCCGACAAAAGAGTAGAATTATGAAAATGTTGCAAAGTTTGGGTTGGGAAGATTGAGAGTGAGGAGATAAGCTGCTTGACTTACTGGTATGTTCTGAGCTGTCAGTGGAGAGATGGCATGGACTGACATTAGTAGACAAATAAGTTTGAGTGTTTTTAAAAGTAGGAAAGATAAAGTTGTAATTCAAGAGGACAAATTGGAGCAAATATTGGTTTACAGGAAGAGGAGTTAGGAAATGGAATAATTTACAGAGGGAGATGTTCGATAAATTTCCAAATTCTTTGAAATTATCTTAGAAAATACTGGGTAAACAACTGCTAGGGAATCTGCCACCTGGGTGACTGCCTGAAATTGAAATGCAGATCAGTGGAAATTGATTGAACCCAGTTGTGGATTTATCACATCAATAGATAGCATATTTGAAATTCAATTAATTCAAAGGGAGTATCAATGATTTGTAATCTATATTGAATACTAACTGCAAATGGATCAAGGAACAACTTCTCAACATTGTACTACTGGATAACACACTCAAACATAGCTTCTCAAATGACCCTAACACAAAGTTTCTTGTGGTACACTGGTGCAAAAATAAAAACTACAGATCTGCTACTAACCTGGGAACAGGCAACATAGAGGTCTCCGTGGGAGAAGCCGCTCAAGCTCACGTCAATGCCTGCAACCTGTAGTGTCTGCCCTTGAGATTGATAGTCACCTCAAAACGGATGCTTACTGGAAACTGCAGACTTTTAAACTGAAAAGGGTGAATGCATCTGGGATGATTTCTAGTGAACAGTCAAGGTGGGGAATAGACTGATGGGATTTGTCGAGCCCCTTCTATCCTCTACAGTCTTTTATGCCTTTGGCTACCTTTGGAATAGAGAACAAAGTTTGAGTTCTTGTAACACTCATGAATAAGTTAATTTAAAAGGATTAGCGGCAACTTCGTGTCATAATGTAAAGATATTTAGTCGAGAGATTGTAGCAAGAAATGATCACATGGTTGGTCGAATGCATCTGGGCTGTTATTACTGCTGGAAAGTCGAGGAGAGGATTTCAGAAAATGTCATCCTAGTGAAATTTTTCATATGACAAAAGTTACTGCAAATTAATTTCTAAAGTATTTCTTCCAATATTAAGGGAGATATTTTGAAGTTTGTATTTTATGCTCCGTTATAAGGCAGTGTCAGATTTGAACTTTGAAACAAAAAGGTGTCCTAAACTTAAGGTCTTTCTTGGTCTAAATACAAAGTTTCAGCAAAATATTTTCAGTGGTTCTTGGATGATATTGAAACAGACTGAACTTTTTTTTCCCATTCAGTTTCAAAAAGTCTGAAATTACCACAGAAAAATCAAAGGAACAGACGGACATGATTTATATAGATTCAAATATATTATTTTCTTAATTTCTCTCCATACTGTTACTATTATGCAGGATGTAACTATAAGATGCAGTCAAGCTTTCAGAATAAATTTCTTACACGTAGAAGAAGAAAATGTGTTTCACAGACATGGGTCTGAAAACTCTTTATTCCAATGTTAGAAAACGTTATCATTTTTGCAACTTTTTGGCATGTTGTTTGTTATTCTGATGGAGCACTGCTATTCAGTTCCTTCACACATTTTATTTTTATTATTATTTTTTTATTTATTTATTTATTTATTTATTTATTTATTTATTTTATTTATTCTTGCTCTAGAACATGCACATAATCAATCTCTGAAGCCACTTTTTGAACAGTTTCTTCATTACTATTGTGTTCCTTTAATGCACTTGACTTGTCTTAATTGGAAGCAACCACTACCATTTTTTTACTCACCTATTTACAAGTAACGTCCAAACAGACCGGGCAATCTCTGCAACTAATTGGAGGGAAACAAAGAAGCAAGGCCATGGAAATAACACTGAAAATTGCCACACGCCTGCTTGGTAACATTATGATGCATTGTTGTTCATAATTACAGCAATTGAAAAACTTGGTAGATCAAAATTGAGTTTGATTCTTCATTGTCTCAAGACCAGTATGTAGAGGATGTCATAGCACATTCAGTCTCAAAATCACAAAAGGATAATACGGAATGTTGTATAACCAAATATCAGATAATCAAGACATTCTGGCAATAGTTAGACTTCAATTTTTTTTTCATGTATAACCCTTGTCTCTTATAAGTTGATGGTATGATGATTGTGTCGAGTGTTCTATAATGCCTTCTCTCAACATTTTACTGAGAAGTCTTATGGGGTCCTTCATTCATCTGTCATGTGGACCTTTGAGGGTTAACAGCAGTTTTCCTTACACAGTAGCCAGGGACTTAACTGGGAGAGGGCTGCTTAACTGGACAAGCAATTTTTTTTTTCTTTTCTGCTGTAGATGTTTATGTATTATAAAAAATTAAAACCTTCATAGATTAGAAAGACCAAAAACTATAAAAGGAACTAAATGAAGAATGTATGAAGTGTTGTATGAGTTTGATATAAATAAAGAAGGGGAGGGTAGATAGGGCTGTAAACTGTGTGTGAATGTATTTTAGAGTGACTAATGCTGTAGTGCAGCAAGTAGCCCTGGAAACTATTCAAACTAAGGCAAAGGTTTCAAGCCATTGAAAGCATGAATAGTTTATTTGGTTTCTTCAGTGGAGCTCTGTTTGAAACAATGAATTGAGAAAACTTGAACAGGACACTTAAAAGGAGAACAATTTGTCAATTTTGACCTGGCTAGGAGTGAGAAGCAAGCATCCATGACCTTAAATTAAGCCCCAGCATTTGCCTGGTGTGAAAATGGGAAACCATCTTCAGGGCTGCCAACAGGGAGGTTCGAACCCCATCCACTGAATGCAAACTCACATCTGCGCGCCCCTAATCACACAGCCAACTTCCTCGGTCACATTTTAAAACACCGAGGACTTGTTAAGTCAGTTTTTGAGGGAAGTGTAGGCAGTAAGAACAGCAGGGATAGACTGAGGTATGAATATGACAAACAGATTAGAGCAGATGTAGGATGTAGTAGTTATGTGAAAATGAAAGGATTAGCACAGGATAGGTTGGCATGGAGGTTAAGAAAACATAATGAATTTCTCTTTGTTTTCTTTGACATGGCAAAATCCCAAAAGATGAAGATATCACCATCATCATCATCCCCAAATGTGCACAGGGAGATTAACCAACTGGATCTTCACCTATTGTTTATATAAGGAAACCAAGGGTCTATTATTATTATTATTATTATTATTATTATTATTATTATTATTATTATTATTATTATTATTATTATTACAGCCCCCGTGGTTCAGACGGCAGCGCATCACCCTTTCACTGCTGGATACCTTGGTTCAAATCCTGGTCACTCCATGTGAGATTTGTGCTGGACAAAGCAGAGGCAGGACAAGTTTTTCTCTGGGTACTCCAGTTTTCCCATTCTCATTTCATAGCATCTATCGGTCATTAATAAATCACTTTGGGAGTGACGACCCCATCGTACTAATAGCCTATATATGATTCATTCATTACATCCCTGACCCGTCAATGACTGGAAAACAGGTTGTAGGTTTTAATTTTCATCTTTTTTTTTTTTTTCTATTTGCTTTACGTCGCACCGACACAGATAGGTCTTATGGCGACGATGGGATAGGAAAGGCCTCAGAATGGGAAGGAAGCTGCCGTGGCCTTAATTAAAGTACAGCCCCAGCATTTGCCTGGTGTGAAAATGGGAAACCACGGTAAACCATCTTCAGGGCTGTCGACAGTGGGGTTCGAACCCACTATCTCCTGATTACTGGATACTGGCTGCACTTAAGCGACTGCAGCTATCGAGCTCAGTATTATTATTATTATTATTATTATTATTATTATTATTATTATTATTATTATTATTATTATTATTATTATTATTATTATTATTATTATTATTATTATTATTATTGAGAGGGAGCTACATGAAGTGGGAATAACATACAAAGATATTCAGATTTCAGAGGCATAGAGGTTTCCAAAATAAATATAGAAGTACTTTGCCAAAGTTAAAGAACCCAAAAACAGTTGAAATGACATGATCCTTGATTAGCCAAAATGTGGTGGTGGTGATCATTCAGATGGCTTTCACTAAGCTTCCCTGAGGAGCTGTCTGATATGGGAATCAGCAAACTCTGTGAGGAAATAACCATGTGTCACTTCTGTATCTGCAGGCCATGTGGCTGCCATTTTATTAAGCTCTAAACCATTAAAAGGCTGTAGAGGATTAGTTTGGGTGCTAGGATTGGGAATACAAAACTCCTGTATTTTGTTTGGGAAGATACAACTCTTAATGCTTTTCACTACAGAAAGATGTGGTCCAGATTCAAGCCACTGAATTGGAGGTGTTATTGACTTAACTTGTTACCACAAATATAGAACCCTATTTCAAATTTAAACTTCCCTTTCAGATTTACAATTGGGTTCCAGCCTTCTACAATGATTCCGAGAATCTGCCTGATAACATGCCACAGGATCTGAAGGACCACATCAAGGATGTTGCAGCCAACAACAGTATAGAGGTTAGTCCTGGCTTCCTCTTATTACAGTGTGCTCGCCAACTTTTAATTGTATTATTGAAAGGAGGTGTTTAAAAAGTATCTACAGTAGTGTACAAATTGATCTGAGCAAGATACTGAAAAGTGTCTTAATAATAAAAGCTGTAAAAGGTACTGAAAATCAATTCAACAGTTACTGAAAAGCGTACCTTAATACTCGATGTTACCTTCTTTGTTCTTCAAAATAGCAGCAATAAGTGAACATATCATGCTCACTTTAGTTGATCTATCCAGTTTCGACATTCTCATCCAACAAATGGCCTAAAAATTTTATGTCAGTTGTTATCAGGTGAGTTGCTAGCCAAGGGAACATTTCAGTGGGGTTTTTTTTCCTTCTTCAAGAAATTTGTTTAACCTTCTTGGAGGTGTGTGACCGGCCCCATGGTGGAAGGGTAATTTGTCTGCCTCTTACCCAGAGACCCAGACTCAATTCCCAGCCAAGTCAGGGATATTCACCTGGATCTGAGGGCTCGTTCAAGGTCCACTCAGCCTACGTGATTACAACTGAGGAGCTATCTGATGGTGAAGATGGCGACCCCGGTCTAGAAAATCAAGAATAACGGCCGAGAGGATTAGTCGTGCTGTCCACATGACACATTGTAATCTGCAGGCATTCGGGCTGAGCAGTGGTTACTTGGTAGGCTATGGCCCTCGGGGGTTGTTATGCCATGTGGTTTGTTTTGTATCTGGACGTGCGACATGGTGCAAGATCTTGTTGAAGAAACACTATCACCACCTTGAGAGAGTTTTGTAATTCAGGCACTAACCTCCACAGGATTTCTATGTACTGGTCATGGTTCATTATAACCTTACCCAGAACTAAAGGTCCTGGCCGTTGACAGGTTAAACCTTCTCAGAGCATAACTTTTGGAGACTTAAGTGCATACTGAATATGGGCCAGTGATATTTGCTTTGATGTTTCTTTACGGATGTAAGGAACATGCCGGCAACAAACACTTTCTTCAAATAGCAATAGTTTAGGATATGGTGCCATATCTGAAACAGAAAATGATGGGAACAACTAGAGGGGAAAATATTCTAGACATGCTGCTTTTAAAACCAGATGAGGTCTATAGAGAAACTGAAGTGATCATGAAGCTGTTGTTGTCATACTTACAAATATGTGTGATGAAGGTGATAAAAGTAGGACTGTTATGCAATACCATATGGTCGATAAGAGAGGAATGGGACAAGTAAAAAAAAAAAAAAAATTGTAACATTGCCTGAACAGGTTTATACATAACAATTATACATAACAATTATGAAAGAAAACATTTAAACATACATAATCATTATATACCGTTATGCCTGTCAGTGTTCAATCTGCAAGCCTCTGTGAATTTACTAAATGTCACCACAATCCTCTATTTGCAACCAGTTCTATACCTGTTATCTTTAAATCGTTAGAAACTGAGTCTAACCATTATCATCTTGGCCTCTCTCTATTTCTCTTACTCTCCATAACAGAGTCTGTTTTGCTCCCAGATAACCTGTCCACCTCCATTTGACTCACATGACCCCACCACCAAAGCCGGTTTATGCGTACAGCTTCATCCATAGTGTTAATTCCTAACTTGACCTTTATCTCCTCATTCCAAGTACCCTCCTACCATTGTTCCCACATGTTTGTTGCAGTAATCGTTCTCGCTACTTTCATGTCTGTTACTGAGTCCACCCAGCTTTCGCTCCATAAAGCAAAGTTGGTCTGAAAACAGACCGATGTAAAGATAGTTTTGTCCAGGAGCTGACTTCCTTCTTACAGAATACTGTTGATCGCAACTATGAGCCCACTGCATTAGCTTTACTGCACCTTGATTCAATCTCACTTAATATATTATCATCCTGGGAGAACACACATCCTAAATACTTTAATTATCTACCTGTTCCAGCTTTGTATCACCACTCTGACATTCAATTCTGTTGAATTTTTTACCTACTGACATCAATTTAGTCTTCGAAAGGCTAATTTTCATATCATACTCATTGCACCTATTTTCAGGTTCCAAGATATTAGACTACAGGTATTCGGCACAATCTGGCATTAAGACCAAGTCATCAGCATAGGCCAGACTGCTTACTACATTTCCACCTAACTGAATCCCTCCCTGCGACGTTATACCTTTCAGCAGATGATCCATGTAAACTATGAACAACAAAGGTGAAATATTACAGCCTTGCCTAACCCCAGTAAGTACCCTGAGCCAAGAACTCATTCTACCATCAATTCTCAGTGAAGCCCTATTGTCAACATAAATGCCTTTGATTGATTTGAATAATCTACCCTGGATCCCATAGTCCCCAGTATGGTGAATATCT
This sequence comes from Anabrus simplex, assembly GCF_040414725.1. Lineage (NCBI taxonomy): Eukaryota > Metazoa > Arthropoda > Insecta > Orthoptera > Tettigoniidae > Anabrus > Anabrus simplex. Next base: position 231,537,391 of record NC_090271.1, on the reverse strand, counting down.
TTTCCCTCGGTACCCTGTCATATGCTTTCTCTAGATTTACGAAACATAAACACAACTGTCTATTCCTCTCATAGCATTTTTCAATTTTTCATACTGAAAATCTGGTCCTGACAGCCACTCTGTGGTCTGAAACCCCACTGGTTTTCATCCAACTTCCTCTCAACCACTGATCACACCCTCCCTTCCAAGATGCCAGTGAATACTTTGCCTGGTATACTAATCAATGATTTCCTCGATAGTTGTTGCAATCCTTCCTGTTCCCTTGCTTACAGAGAGGTGCAATTACTGCTTTTGTACAATCTGAAGGTACCGGTACCTTGCCAACACGCCATGCTAATATTACTACTCTATGAAGCCATTTCATCTCTGCCCTACCACTATACTTCACCATTACAGGTCTAATTTCATCTGTTCCTGCTGCTTTATGTCAATGGAGTTTATATATAGTATGCAAACTTTTTCTTGAGCCCTGAGCTCCATAGTGCTGAATGGGGACTAGGGCTCAAGAAAAGGTTCACGTACTATACAGTACTTTCCACTTCCTTGAGTGTAATTTCACCAACATTTTTCTCCTCCCCATGAGCTCTGTTGTTCACGACACCACCATGAAGTCATAGGATATAAACTTCATGGTTTTGATGCGTATTGAAGTGTATTGAAAAGGTGGACCATTACAACATTAATTTAATAATTATTATTGTGACCACCATGAAGATTTCCTTTTATGTTGAGAAGATTTTCAAAATATTCCCTCCACCTATCCAGTGATTCCCTGGGATCCATTATGAGTTCACCTGAATTACCCAAAACACTGTTAATTTCTTTTTTCCCCTCCCTTCCTAAGGTTTTTTATTGCTGTCCAGAAAGGTTTCCCTGCTGCTTGACCTAGCCTTTCAAGGTTATTACCAAAATCCTCCCACGACTTTTTTTTTGGATTCATCAACTGTTTGTTTCTTTCATCTACGTACAATTCTGTCTGCATCAGCTCTTGTTTGGAGCCATTTCTGATAATCCTTCTTTTTATGTTTACAAGCTGCTCTCACTTCATCATTCCACCAAGATGTTCACTTTTCCCATCTTTACACACCGTTGTTCCTAGACATTCCTTTGCTGTTGCTACTACAGCATCCCTGTATGCCACCCATTCCCCTTCTATATCCTCAACCTGCTTACTGTCTACTGTTCGGAACTTCTCACTAATTGTATCCCTGTACTTCTGTCTAATTTCTTCATCCAGGAGATTTTCTACCCTTATTCATATGCAGACAGATTTCACTTTCTCTATCCTAGGCCTAGAGATACTTATGTCACTACAGATCAGATAATGGTCTGTTTCATCAAAAAATGCCAGAAAAACCCGTACATATTCCTAATATATTTCCTGAATTCAAAGTCTGTTAAGATATAGTCTATTATGGATCTGGTACCCCTACCCTCCCATGTGTAGTGGTGAATAGCCTTACGCTTGAAGAATGTATTTGTAACTGCTAAACTGATTCTAGCACAGAAGTCCAGCAAATGCTTCCCATTCCTAATAGCTTCCGTATCACACCCACATTGTCCTCCTCCATAGCGTAACGGTTAGTGTTATTAGCTGCCGTCCTCGGGAAGCCGGGTTCGATTTCCAGTACTACCAGAAATTTAAGAATGGCAGGAGGGCTGGTATGTGGTTGAAATGGTACATGCAGCTCACCTCCAATGGGGGTGTGCCTGAAAAGAGCTGCACCATCTTGGGATGAGGACACGAGTTTACTTCACTTATACCCACATTTACATTTAAAACATGCAAATAAACCTGAAATAGTTTAAACACATGTTAACATCAGAACAAGTAGGAAGAATGACCACTACGGATAGGGTGTGGAAAGCATCGTGGAGCTCTGAGAGGTAGTGAAATGCATCATTTTGTGAAATACATTTTCGGAAGTGTAATTTCCCTTTATTTATTTTAAAGTAAAAGCATTTTCCGATCTGAAGAAGAATTTTGAACAGAACTGTGGTAATATAATCAAAATGAAGAAATAGACATACCTTGAGACATGCGCAGTGCACTAAAAGAAATGTTCTTAAATTACAAGTTGTTTGGCACTTAATTCAAACATATCAAATATCTATTCTAATGACTCACGTCTATTAACCTGAGAGAACTAATGAACATTTTCCCAAACTAAGAGGTGAAAGAAATACTTGCATCATCACTGAAACACTTCAGTAAATGGCCAAATGAAATCAGTTACATTAGAGTGGGTAAATAGAACTACTGTATGGCAAACCCAATAGATAAAATTAACATTAGTACAGAAAAGGTTAAGAAAAAGGTTTTACTTTCCAACAAATTGTAGATGATCTTAGCTGAGAAGTTTAGACAGAATTAACGATGAACGTCCAATTCAAGGGCAAGCTCCTGAATAATGAGAGAAAATTAAAGTTTTACATTTAAATTTAGGTAAAATTAAAACCAAATATGTAAGAAAGAACAGTGCTTACCCTGAGATGGCCAAATTTCCCATGAAGGAGAGAGCACAGTGCAAGCATGACCGCTCGCTAACCTGGTCAGACGATAGACGTTGATGCTTCGCCACTCTCACCGATGGAGCAGGGAAGTTCTAGAAACAGGAAATGGTGCAATTATTACAAGGTAGACCAATCAAATGCAGAATTCACTCTAGGATCTGACATTTACCAATAACAATTTTGCTTATACTAACCAATCACAACGTTCTTCTTTCTTGCTGACGTTGTTATAATTTAAATATTCTGGAGGAGTCTAAGCTTATGAAATCAGAAGCAACTTTTGCCAAACGACAGTATGTTCCAAAAGGTCCAAAGCAACAGATAATTTGTACAAGATCAACATGAAATTAATAAGAATTTTGTAAATAGTCAATTTTAAATGTTCTGGATGTTTAAAAGTCAGATCCAAAGGAATAAAAATTTCATATAATATCAAGAAATGAATTTTCTATCATGCCAAATTTCACAATAAAATTTCATACAGCCAAATAAATGAGTTCCCATCAGTTCATTCAGAATGCTGCCTTTTCACCACCACAATTATGATCAGTGGAAAATTGTAAATAAAAATGTAAACAGCCTGTGGGATGGGTTTAAAGCAATATTGTTAAAATGTGTAAAAACAGGTATGAACCTTTTAAAGGTCGTAAGGAATGTTTAGGACTTGTTGTAACTGGGAAATATAGGGATAGAGAATGAGGTACAGATTAGAAAGGAGGAGTTAGGAATGGTTGTGGGAGTAAAGAGAGATTGAAGGAACTTGCTAGGAAATTTAACTTAGAAAATCATTACTTACTAAAATGATGGCAAACAATTGGTAGCCATATGAATTTTAGGGAACAATGGAAGGTTATATATAAGTACTTCAAGACAGAAGCAAGTTCCAGGAAGGACATTCCAGGGATTATTAATGAACAAGGCAAATGTATGTGTGAGGACCTACAGAATATGGAAGAAAGTTAAAAGAAGATGGAGAGGAAATGGAGAAAGTCAAAAGAAGATAGAAGGCCAAAAGGATATGATAGACAACCAGGAGGTAATGCAGAAAATGATTGAATGGGGCCAGAAGATGACTGAGGAGAAGATGGATGAAGGCCAGAAGAAAGTGGAAGACTGACAGAGAAAGATCGAGGAGTGTCATCTTGAAATAAAACCCATTCTCAAGGGAGAAACGGAGAGTGTGAAAGGTGAACTTCAGGTAAAAATATGCACAGTTGATGAGAAAATAGATGCTGTTAACCAGAAATTTAACACTATTTACTAGGACCTGCTGAGAGAAGTTGCCCTGCTACACAGTAACATACGAGACAGGACCTATGCAGAGGGGCCATTGTCTGCAGTACCAAGTTCAACCAAGTAGGTGACCCTACCAACGTTCAACGGGAAGGTGCCATGGAGTAAATGCCTGCGACAGTTTGAGGCAGCTTGTTCTACTAACCGTTGAAGTGAAGGAGACAAATCTACAGCCCTCATTCTTCAGAAACAGGACAGAATGGTGAAGACAAAGAAATTGAGCCAAATGCCAGCCTTTCCTATCTTGGAAATATATAACAACCAAAATGGCTGAAGGTACCAAGACAAGTACACAGTCATGTCCTTCCATAAGATGTTATTTTACTAACGATGCGATCACCTCTTCTACAAAGCAGGAGTCTTCATGGTATGGAATTTGTAGCTTACCTTCAATTAATTTGCATTTTTTTTTTAAATGCTATGGTTTTCTTTGCTTGTTTGTTTGTTTGTTTTTATTTTTTTCCCATTTTGGTCCTGATAGATGCATACTATTATGGTGTAGCTTCTTTTCAGTTGTAGTTCTAGTCATATATTTCATAAAGAAACTTTATTTGACTGCTCCGATTTGAGATATTAAAACTTAATATGATAATAAAGGATAAATAAATATATAATTTTGTGTGGCTGTTTATAGCCGAGTGCAGCCCATGTAAGGCAGAACTTCCGATGAGGGTGGATGGGATCTGCCATGTGTAGATAACTACGTGTTGTTGTGGTGGAGGATAGTGTTATGTGTGGTGTGTGAGTTGCAGGGATGTTGGGCTGGGAATCGAACCTGGGACCCTCTGAACCAAAGGCCAGTACGCTGAATATTCAGCCAACGAGTCGGACGATAAATAAATGAGAGAAGTTTTTATATTAGTATTACATTAGTAATACCAATGAAGAAATTCTTTGTGAAATATTGTAATTTTAGCTTGTAATCATGAATGTAAATAAATAAATAAATAAATAAATAAATAAATAAATAAATAAATAAACCACAAAATATACCCCAAAACAATAATAGTAGTAAAAGAAAAAAAGAGATAAATTTTACATTGTAACAAAATGATGCAATGCGCCCAATCCCCCAATTTATTTTTTCATGTGATTTTTGACCATTTTTGTCTTTTATTTTCTAATTTGTTGAAAACAATATTTATACTATATGATTAGCAAGTAAAGAAAATAAATATGCCACACAATTACATTATAAACAAAAAATTACAAAGAAAAACTATATTATAGCTGTAAATATGAGGTAAAGTGAAATGTTGCAATGCACCACATTATTGAGACATTGATAAATATGAATAAGAATGCATCAACAGTGCCTTAAAATAATCTGTAGTTTCAATCAACGAGCACATTTGTACTTGCTTTCTGAAAGGCCTATGCGTTTTCCCTAATTTTGGAATCTTTCAGTTGTAAATCTAATTATGAGCCCATCTTCTGTGTATGTTGATGATGTGTACAGTAGGGTTGTTTATTAGATTGCTGAAGTATTCTATTCTGTTCCAGCTGAATACTGTTTGGGTGAGCTGTCAAGGTGAAAATCCTGCCGATAAAGAAAACGTTGGGAAAATTAGATACATTCCTAGGCGTGGGTTCCCTGGTTACTTCTACCCATACCAGAACTCTGAGGGTTACTTGAGTCCTATTGTTGCCATCCATTTTGAGAGACCCCAACGTAAGTATTTGTATTACTTCTCCTGGTATTTGTTCTTTAGTTTATTATCAAGTCTTTGCTTTTTAATCCATACGTGACATTATTGAGCAATACTGCATTACTGCAATACTTGGACTTTGACAGCAAGAGACGAGAGTAAAATTCAGGCAAGTGAGATGAAGTTCCTGAGGAGTATGGTAGGGAAGACAAGGAGAGACAGAGTTAGAAATGTTGAGGTGAGAAAAGAGATAGGGGTAGAAAAACTCAGTGATAGGATGGAGAAGAATAAATTGAGATGGTTTGGACATGGTACAAGGATGGAGGAGGGAAGGATGCTGAAACAAGTGTTAGAGGCTAAGATAGAAGGAAAGAGTGCAAGAGGGAGGCCCAGAGCAAGATGGATGGATTCAGTCAAGGACAGTATGAGAAAAAGAAGACTGGACTGGAATACAATTACTGAAGAGGAGTGGTGGAAGGAGAAGTGCCATCAGTACCCCGACCTGGCAGGAGCTGGACAGGGGGAAATGAAAAATGATGACTGCATTATAAAGAGTCAGGTCTGGTCATTTCTTGTCCTTGAATTTGTCATATACTACATTCTGAAAATAATGGAAAGGAACAAACAAGTGCAAATCAAGTATCTATAGAGAGATAGGAGGAACATTGGAACACACAATAGGATAAATACCATGGCACATCAGTGCAGAAAAAGTGAGCAATAAAAAGAAAAGGACAATGTCCATATATTCATATTTCTCTCTCTTCCACACTGACCTGTTTTTGTGTTTATTGTATTGTGTGCAACTTCCTGTCTTTTTATATATGACTTGATTTAGACTCTGATAACAGTTCTCTAAATAAACTTTCAATGTATTAGTACATGTTCAGTACATGGAATATGTATCAAAAAGATGTTAAATCCAAAACAAAACTGGCTAACTGGACATCCGTGGAATCCGAACCCACAATGCACAGATTTTACATTGAATGCTCTTACCAATTGAGATAGTCTGGCCGAGGTCATATTTATTCTGTCGGAAAGGATCTAAGCTACAGATCTGGCTCTACTGCCATCGCATCTGTAGAGTGTGAGCAAGTTGCCCCATTGAGGGCCAGTTCAATGCATATTTAATTTTCACGACTGCATCCATTGGGAAATCTGAAGGTTGTGGGTTCCAATCCCACTGGCGTCCAGTTGGCCATTTTCGTTCTGTACTCTGATATAAGCTATATATACTGATAATGTTGCCCCGTGGTAACATTACACATAAGTATACACATAAGTATAAGGCATAAGTATAGGAAAAGCTAAAGACTATGCGAGCAGACAGGAGTAGGATGTGGAAGACGTGGTCAACCCTGCCGAGAATCATGACTGATGAAATCAAGATCTTGAATAAGATAACCAAACTCTTAGCCACAATTTATTAAATCTAAGAAATTGAGTAATAAGGACCATCACCTTAAAGTGTACTCACCGTGCGAGTTGGCCGTGCGCGTAGAGGCGCGCGGCTGTGAGCTTGCATCCGGGAGATAGTAGGTTCAAATCCCACTATCGGCAGCCCTGAAGATGGTTTTCCGTGGTTTCCCATTTTCACACCAGGCAAATGCTGGGGCTGTACCTTAATTAAGGCCACGGCCGCTTCCTTCCAGCTCCTAGGCCTTTCCTATCCCATCGTCGCCATAAGACCTATCTGTGTCGGTGCGATGTAAAGCCCCTAGCAAGAGAGAGAGAGAGAGAGAGAGAAAGTGTACTCAAAGGGTAAACAAATTTTAAAATATATTAAAGGATATCTTAACCATACATATTATGAAGTGCACTCAAGTACCTTGGATTTAATATGTAGCCCTACTTTACATATAATTAATTTCAATGGTATACAGTTATAAAACAAAGCACAGGCACTTTATTTCATGGTCCTGCTTTCAGAACCCATATGGTTTAAAAGTAAGGCAATTAAAGGTTAACAGGTAAATCATTTAGAAGACACTAGCAAACAAAGATGAACACCAAGGGGATTTTGAAAGCATTACCATGACAAGCTTTCACATTCATGAATACATGCTGTGAAGCAACAGCATCGCTAATTACCAATCCTAAGGTTGAATATAAGATCCCATTCTACAGAAGTAAACAAGTAACCTATCTGAATTAAATTTATGATCAACATACATGATGATGGTGGTGGTGGTGGTGGTGATGATGATGATGATGATGATGATGATGATGATGATGATGATGATGATGATGATGATGGCGGCGATGGCATGTGGCCTCTAGAGAGGCCTCGTGTAGGTCTTTTGAGTAGATGCCATATAGGCGACCTGCGCATCTGTGAGGTTGGGGCCCTACTTATGATGAATCCTAATGCTGAAGGCTGCACACATACCCAGTTCCTGAGCCTTAGGAATTAACCAATGAAGGTTAAATCCCTGGATCGGCCAAGAATCAAATCCAGGACACTGTGAGCCAAAGACCAACACGCTAACCACTTGGTCATGGTACCAGACAACGTACTTTATTACAAATCCTGAACTGGAATAAAAGATTTCCTGTTGCAGTGGGCTAATCCCATTCAACAGAACAAGCAAACAATGTACTTGAAGAATTAGATTTACAACAAATGTGTATTGTAGAACTGAAAAGTACTACTTTGATAAAACCCCTACATAAAAGTTAAAACATTAAGACAAAAACATACTTTATCCCATTGAATCAGTCAATGCTTCCTGTGGAGCAAGAAGTACATGGGAATTTGACCATCCTGCACAAGACCCAAGTAGAGAATAACAGATGTTAACATTAGCGTCCAAGCAGAAATTCCGGCTTTCAGAGGCAAGCTCCATTGTAAGGAACTAAATCATAAATATACAACAATTGACCAGGATCTAAAGATTTTACATTACGAACAGAAAGGTCCTTTACTCAATATACTTGAGAATATATATATTGATATTGACCAATACAATAATTCCTCACACAACTTGAATGAAATCAACGAGGAGAAGAAGAGTGTTCAGCTGGAAACTTTTGTCCCTCTCACCTGTCAGCAATTTGTTAATAAAAATGAGTTTCACCATCTACATTCCAGAACTAGACCTGCCCTTCCCTCAATATCCCCCTCCCATACCTTCCCCCTTCTGCTTCCCCTCCCAATCATATCAGCTGTGACCTGCTGCTAGCTACACACACATTTAGTGTCAATAGGGACACGAGATCAACAAGGTCATAAAACTCGAGACTACAGCCTTTTAATGAGTAAGTTTGATTGAGCCTATATCCTTTTCTTTCTTTTCACATAATTTTATCCTTTGTTCATCCCTCCACATATTCACATATTTTCTCATCGCATGTGCTTCCTAATATAACAGTTAACCATATTGCCATTTAATGTTAGCGGGAGGTCATTCCAAAGCCGTGCTGAACTACAACATAATATAAAGACACTTTGGCAAATGCAACCTGAACAAAAGAGCTTTTCCAAATCAGGAGTTTATGATCTAAAATGTCAAGAACAGAACTGCTACCCCTCATATATAAGCCAAATAAGCCATGTGGTTAGCGTCACACAGCTGTGAGCTTCTGTTCAGAAGATAGTGGGTTCGAATCCCACCGTTGGCATCCCTGAAGATGGTTTTCCATGGTTTCCGATTTTCACACCAGGTAAATGCTAGGGCTACGCGTTAATAAAGACCATGGCCGCTACCTTTCCAATCCTAGGCCTTTTCCCATCCTCCCGTCGCCGAAAACCTTTGTTGTGTTAGTGAGACACTAAATTGTAACAAAAAAGAAAAAATTAAAAATAGGCCCAACAAAATGAAATTTCCACACAATGTAATTAACATGAACATGCTGTTAGGGACAATCAACCTCAGTATTCGGAGAGCACTTATATGACAGCTCACACAACTTTGCAAACATCAACACAGATCTAAAAATATTACACATGGAAAATAAAAGCAAATGATTGAACTCTGAAGAAACAATAGAAATTTACTTTGCAAAAAAAATGATGTATATTATATATATATATCCTCAACTGTTATAAATCAAACTAACTCACTGACCCACTCACATCTGAAAACTTCCCGCTTTTTGCATTGCTAAAATTATTCACATACTAGGTTGTGTGTTCTCCCAGGATGGTAATATAGTAAGTGAGATTGAATCAAGGTGTAGTAAAGCTAATGCAGTGAGCTCACAGTTGCGATCAGCAGTATTCTGTAAGAAGGAAGTCAGCTCCCAGACGAAACTATCTTTACATCGGTCTGTTTTCAGACCAACTTTGCTTTACAGGAGCGAAAGCTGGGTGGACTCAGGATATCTTATTCATAAGTTAGAAGTAACAGACATGAAAGTAGCAAGAATGATTGCTGGTACAAACAGGTGGGAACAATGGCAGGATGGTACTCAGAATGAGGAGATAAAGGCTAATTTAGGAATGAACTCGATGGATGAAGCTGTACGCATAAACCGGCTTCGGTGGTGGGGTCATGTGAGACGAATGGAGGAGGATAGGTTACCTAGGAGAATAATGGACTCTGTTATGGAGGGTAAGAGAAGTAGAGGGAGACCAAGACGACGATGGTTAGACTCGGTTTTTAACGATTTAAAGATAAGAGGTATAGAACTAAATGAGGCCACAACACTAGTTGCAAATCGAGGATTGTGGCGACGTTTTGTAAATTCTCAGAGGCTTGCAGACTGAACGCTGAAAGGCATAACAGTCTATAATGATAATGTATGTATGTATGTATGTATTTCTAGCTGAGTGCAGCCCTTGAAAGGCAGACCCTCCGATGAAGGTGGGCGGCATCTGCCATGTGTAGGTAACTGCGTGTTATTGTGGTGGAGGATTGTGTTATGTGTGGTGTGCGAGTTGCGGGGATGTTGGAGACAGCACAAACACCCAGCCCCCGGCCAATTGGAATTAACCAATGAAGGTTAAAATCCCCGACCCAGCCGGGAATCGAACCCGGGACCCTCTGAACCAAAGGTCCGTACGCTGACCATTCAGCCAACGAGTCGGACACATACTAAATAGAAACAAATCTTTAAATGTAAAAGATCATTTAAGCACACATCTCAAAAATAGACTAACCAAAGCTAATACAATGACCACATACATCCAAGAAAAGTATCCCCCCTCTCTTCATGCTACTAAATTATAGTAAAACATGTCACACTAATTTTCATTAGCTCTTATAGAATCCCACTGGAAACTACTCTGATACATATTATGTCTGAAATGTGGGGTCAGGTTATTCTTATCAGCACTAGTTTCCAGGAATTTAGGCTGCCACTTGCCACTAAAGCTTTATGTAGATTATTTAGGTATCACTAAAAATAGTTATACAAGTTACTCTTTAAACCACAAGTGCATATTTATTCCTTCCAAAGTTGATGCCGTGCATTAATTCTATTGCAGGTCAAGACAAATTAGACAGCTAAGCAGCATTCTCCAAGTCTCTGTAGAACAAAGAGATTACCTTCCACTTCCCCTCACACCCCTACAGACAAGCAACTACCCCGGACTCCGTCTGTTGACACCAAATAATGCTATTTGTAGATAAGTACACTAACTGTATCAAGCTACTTAGTGTCAACAGACAAAAGAAGGGCTACATTCATCATATCTCATTTGTTACATAATATCACCAGTTCACAATCATCACCAACTTTATGTAACATAAACTTTTATACATAATGTCGTATATATGCAATCATGAACATAGACAAATCCATCATGCATAATAAGAAATGTTTGGAACTAAAGCCCAACCCAAATACCTACACAAAAACCCCAAATCTCAACTTTATACTTCTTCTTCTTCTTCTTCTTTTATGACCACATAGGATCACTTTAGTCAGTCCGTCGTTCAGGTCTCTTTGAAGGGATTGTTCGGGCTTTGCGGTCCTCCCAGTACTTCTTCAGACGCTCCGATCTTCGTGCCCTTTCCTCAGTTGAAAATGTGCGTGTTGTTGGTTTGTTTTGTGTAAGGGTAAAGCGGAGGTTTGTATTCTTGAGTTTTGTATTCAATTTTATCTTATTTTTGGTGTCTTCTGTTGTAAGGCCTATTTCCTTCAGATCCTCTCTTACTTCTCTGATCCATTTACATCCTGTTGTGGTATTTTTTGAGACGAGATTGTGTTGTACTAGTTGTTTCAGAAGTCTCGAGTCCTGCATCCTCATGATATGTCCAAAGAATCCCAGTCTCCTCTTACGCATAGTATCTGTAATGGGTTCTAGCTCTTTGTACACGACTTTGTTAGGTATTAACCGCCACTGTCCATCTTTCTGATATTTTTTGTTGATACAGGTTCTTCCAATCCTCCTTTCAATTTTCTGAAGTCTGTCAGTCTTTGATTGTTTATTCAGGTAAAAGAGTGTTTCTGCTGCATATGTAGCTTCCGGTTTTATAACTGTGTTGTAGTGTTTTATTTTTGTATTTATTGATGGACATTTCTTTTTGTAGATATCCCATGTTAATTTTTGTGCTTTAGCTAATCTATTTGTTCTTACTTGGATTGAGATTTTTTCATTTAAGTTATGTGTTATTACTTCTCCAAGATATTTAAACTGAGTTACTATTTTGATTTTATTACCATTTATGGTGACTTCTTTTAGCTGTGTTGGTTTTTGGGGCATAATTTCTGTTTTTTCAAATGATATTTTGAGGCCAATTTTATTTGCAATGTTTTGAAGTTCTGATATCTGGGTTTTTGCTTCTTTTATGTCCACTGCTAGTAATGCTAAATCGTCAGCAAAACCCAGGCAATTTGTTTTGATTTTTCGGCCAATCTTTATTTTGGGGGGACATTTTCTAAACCATTCCCTCATTACCATTTCTAGAGCACAGTTAAATAATAGTGGTGAGAGCCCATCTCCCTGCCATAGTCCAGTTTTAATTTCAAATGTCTCTGATGTTTCACCCCTAAACTTCACTTTTGACTTGGTATTGGTGAGAGTCAATTTTATCATGTTTATTAATTTGGGGTGTAGTCCAAGGTGTCTTAAAATTTTAAACAGAGATTCTCTATGGATGCAATCATAAGCTTTCTTGAAATCTACAAATGTTATCACCATATCTCTGTTTCTTCTCCTGTTATAGTCCATTATCAACTTAAGACTCATGATCTGATCAGGACAGCTCCTCCAGGGTCTGAAACCTCCTTGATAGTCTCCTAGTTCTTTCTCAAGTTGTAAACTTATCCTATTAAGGATGATTATTGAAAATATTTTGTATGTTATATCTAGGAGAGAGATTCCCCTGTAGTTATTAGGGTCGGTTTTGTCCCCTTTTTTGTGCAGAGGATGAATGAGGGCTGTTGTCCAGTGTTCTGGTAGTTCTTCTTTAATCCAGATAGAGACAAGTTGTTGATGGAGGGCAACTTTTGCTGAGTTTCCTGCATATTTCCAGATTTCCGCAAAGGTCTGATCTTCTCCTGGTGCTTTGTAGTTTTTTAATTTATTCAGAGCCTGGTAGACTTCCTTTATTGTGGGGGGATTGATGTTTTCTGGTGATGTTTTTATCGGGGTGTTGGTGTCCAAATGAAGGAGTTCTGTAGGTTCCTCACAATTTAAAAGCTTGTTGAAATGTTTAGCCAGAATTTCTGCATTGTCTTTATTGTTATGGGCCAGCTTACCATCTTCATCCTTCATCAGTAGGGTCGGGGGTTCATATTTTTGGAGCTGCTTTCTGAAGGTTTTGTAGTAGTCCCTTGATTTAGTTTTACTGAACTGTTCTTCAATTAACTGCAGGGTGTCCTTATGATGTTGTCTTTTTATTCTTCTTAAGACTTGGGTAGTTTCTTTTCTCTGTTTTACTAGCTTTTGATAGGATATTTCTGTCTTTTGGGACTGATGTAATAGCCATGCCTGATGTCTTTTCTCCACTGTTTCATCACATTCACTGTTCCACCATTGGTGTTTTTTACGTGGTTTAATTGGAGCTAGGTCTTCTGCAATTTGTTTAAGGTTGTGTACTAAGTCTTCAAGTTTGTCTGTGATTTTTATTTTTTCAGTTGCTTTCTGGTAATTTTTGTTGTTGATTAGCTGTGTAGGATCTATTTTTCTTTTAGTTTTAAGGGCTTGCTTTTGTTGTCTCCTCTGGGGAGTGAGTTTAATTTTAATTTTAACTACGTAGTGATCTGAACCTGTGTCTATTCCTCGGAGGACTTTGACGTTATAGATCTCTTTGTGGTGGTATTTGTCCATGCAGACGTGGTCCAGTTGCCATTCTCCTTTAGTGTAGTCAGGGTGTTTCCATGTTTTGAGTTTTTGAGGTTTCCTCTTAAAACATGTAGATTTTGAGATTAAATTATGGTTTCTACACAGGTCAACTAGTCTCTCTCCATTTTTATTTGTTTTCTTGTGTGCTGGCCATTTTCCGATGATGTCACGGTATTTTCTTTCTCTGCCTAGTTGAGCGTTGAAGTCGCCTATTAATAATTTTATATGGTGTTTGGGGATGTTATCTATGGTCTGGTCCAATAGGTCCCAAAATTCTCCTGTTTCCTCTTGGTCTTTTGAGGAGTTGTTTTTATCATTAGTGGGAGCATGGGCATTTATACTATGGATAAAAACTGAAAATTAAGTTCATGTATATAACAAGAATTTGACGAGCAAATGTTACGCATTAATTTTATACCTGAGCAACTTTTGTCGACCCAATCAGTGGTCGTCCTACTCTTAACTTTTATACAATCACATTGAAAAAGAAGCAATCAAAAACAAAAATTGTTGATACAAAATCAATAACCTAATTAACCATCAAAATTAACAAGGAAACAGCCACCATGGCATAATTTTATAAATTCACTCTAGAATGATCAACAAATCCAACAGAATCTTTTCAGATAAGGAAATAAATCTGCTGGAAAAATACAGTACTCAAGTTCAGCTGCTATGAACCACATAATGGAATCTATATAAAACAAGTTATCACAGATATAGAAATTGCCTGCGAGAACATTATCACATCACAGAGAGAAATAATCAAATGTAAAAATTCCATTAAACAGCCAAGTTTCAAAACTCTGCATTGAAAATCATAAAGAACAAAATAAAAAAAAGAACCTAATCATCACAAAAAACAGATGAAGGGAACCCAACATTTGTAATACAAAAATATTATTACTTGGAAAAACAAAAGACTTAATGAACAACAGACTAAAAGAGGTAAAAAATGACAACATATAAATTCCAAAAAGAGTTTAAACATGCAATGATATGAAGAGACCTTAGTCCCACACAGCAGGAAGAAAGAAAGACTTGCAATCATAAACCCCTAACTCTCCACTCCCACCCTCCCCAAAATACACAAGAGACTCGTGCCCAGCAGACTGATAGTAAATTTCAAAGCCATACACAGTTACACTGTAAGCAGACTACTCAGCCAAAAGCTAAAAGCAGAAATCTCTATCATGGGAGACACTTTTGAAAAAAAAAGAAAAAAACCCAGCTTTATCAGATTAAAAACCAAAATAGAGTCAAGTATTTTTCCTAGAAAACTACTGGAGTTAGGAAAAATGCGCATATGAACATTTTTGTAGGAAATTTCATTCTAAATTTTGCGTGCATGCTCCTGTTTTGATACGATGTAACACTTTGCCTGTTAATTTGGTCCATATCAGGAAAAATATATGGCAAAACGGACTTTTCTGGAAAATTGCTAGAGTTAGAAAGAACATACATATGAATTTATCTGTATATATAAAAGAACATGTCCTGACTGACTAGTTCATCATCACTGAGTCAAAACTACTGGACATAAAGAAAAGAAATTTTGAGGATACATTTATATTACAATGTAGGTGCTCAGTAACAGAGGATTTTTGGATATTCCATCGCTAAGGGGGTAAAATTTTAAAATGAGTGTCTGTATATCACAAAACTTTTACAAGTTTACAGATGTAAAAATTGGTATTTAAAATCTTCTTTAAAAATAAAGAAACCTATTTTTTTGTTTTTGCAAAATCTCACTAAGAGGGGTGAAAAAGGGGTTGAATGCCTTTAATGAGGATACTCATATCTCAGAAACTGAAGATATTACAGATCTGAAAATTGGTATTTGGAATCTCCTTTAAAAATAAAGAAACATGTATTTTTTTGTTTAGTTTTTTGGAAAATCTAATTAATGGAGGTTAAAGAGGAGTGACAAATGGGAAGAATTTTTAAAATAAGTGTATCAATATCTCAAAACTTTAAAAGTTTACAGATGTAAAATTTGGTATTTAGAATCTCCTTTAAAAAAAAGAAACACTCATTTTTTTGTTTTTGGAAAATCCTACTACGAGGGGTGAAAAAGGGGTTGAATGCCTTTAATGAGGATACAACATATCTCAGAAACTGAAGATATTAATGACCTGAAAATTGGTATTTGGAATCTTCTTTAAAAATAAAAATCCATGTATTTTTTGTTTTTGGAAAATCCAATTAATGACGGTTGAACAGGAGTGACAAATGGGGTGAATTTTTAGAAAGACTATATCTACAGTTTATTTCAGAAATGTAAAATGTTACAGAGTAAAAATTGGTATTTGGAATCTCGTGTAAAAGTAAAGAAACACAGGTGATTTGTTTTTGGAAACTCCACTTAAGGGGAACTAAAAAAGAGAGTGAAATTTTAAAATGAGTATGTCTACAGTATATCTCAAAAACTCCACATGCTACAGAAGTGAAAAATGGTATTTTTAATCTATTAAAAATAAAGAAACATGTATTTTTTGTTTTTGGAAAAACCACTTGGGTGGGGGGTATAAATGACTGAATGGAGTTGAATTCTTTTTATTGGGATACTGATATCTCGAAAACTGAAGATGTTACAGACGTGAAAATTAATATTTGGAATCTCCTTTAAAAATAAAGAAATATGTATTTTTTGTTTTTGGAAATCCACTTAAGGGGGGAGAATTGAAAAATTAGTTGAATTATTTGTATGAAGATATTATCCCAAAAATGAAAGATGTTGCAGACGTGAAAATTGGTATTTGGAATCTGCTTTAAAAGTAAAGAAACATGTATACCTTTGATTTTGGAAAATCCAATGAAGGGGGAGTGAAAGAATTGAAAAATTAATTGAATTATTTGTATGAGGATACTTACATCTAAAAAAAACTAAAGTTGTTACAGACATGAAAATTGGTATTTGGATCTCCTTTAAAAACAAAGGAAAATACATTTTTGGGGGAAAATCATCTTGGGGGGCAGGGGTGAAAAGGAGTTGAAATCCTTTTATGATGACACATATCTCAAAAACTGAAGATGTTACAGTCATGATAACTGGTATTTAGAAGATCCTTTACTAATAAAGAAACAAATATTTTTTTCCAGAAAATTCACTTAAGGTGGGAGTGTGAAAGGAGTGAAGAAAAGTTAATTATTTTTATGGGATACTTATATCTCAAAACTGAAGGTAACAGACATAAACATTGGTATTTGGAATCTCCTTTAAACATAAAGAAACACTCAGTCTTTTTTTTGGGGGGGGGAGGGGGGTTAATCAACTTAACGGCAGTGGGGTGAAAAAGGAGTTGAAACCGATTTTACTGTTCATAATGTACTTGATTCTGATCATAAACTGATAATTTTAAATCTTTTCTGGGTTCGTTTTCAAGAGCCATCTTTTCCTTTGGAGAACTTAAAGTTAGATTACAGTAGATTCTCCTGGCATATAAATAAAAATCTAAACACATTTCAAACAAACAATAGGAATGATATTGACCAATTGTTCACCTCTATAATAAAGTCAATAATGCACGGAAGTATATATTTCGTATCGCCAGAAATCCCGCGCACTTGCCTATGCCCAACAATGGTGCTGGTCATATTGTCAGCAATGACAATGGCAGCAAATGTAATTTACCACCAAGTAGCGGTCTTGCATCTTGCTGCGGGGTCCAGAACATCAATAATAATAATAATAATAATAATAATAATAATAATAATAATAATAATAATAATAATGGTGTGGACTGTCATCAAAATGTGCGGACTGCGCTGGAAATGGGTCCTGGTGGGGTAATGACTACGAATGCAGTTCGGCTGCGGGTTCAGTACTGCCAAGGCACCCAAGACGACACCACGCCAGATCTCCTCAAGGATTTGATCCATATTAAAAATGCTTATAGGAAACGATGGCAAAGATTTAGGGACTCAACTGACCAGGTGGAATACCTTGAGCTAGCCCGGGAAGTACGAAATCAATTGCTGGAAAGAAAGATTGAAAAATGGGAAGAACTTTGCCGTAATCTCTCAGAAAACAAGTCAGTTCACGAATTTTGGCGGATTCTGTCAGAAAACGATTCAGGTCGCGAATTTTGGTGGATTATATATAAAACGTTAAACATTCAATTATAAATTTCAGTATAATACCATAGCAAAGCATGGGTATCTTGCTAGTTTTGTATAAAATTGAATTCTAAGAAAACTGGGTTTTTTTCTTAGGACTAACAGTTCAGGGCATTGTATTCATGTTTAAAGGTCCTGGGTGCACAATTTTTCCAACTTGCTCTACTTTTATTAAGATTACCTGCTCCCCTGATAAGCTAAAATAATTGTATATAGTCTATAATATTTGAAAGAAGTAAGCTTTCCAATGGTGAAAGAATTACTTATGTACGAGGGTCGAGTCATGTTATGGCAACTGTTTTTTTTTTTCCTCGCAAACAAGAGACAACACAGAAAATCTGAGATATGCATTTGGAAATATAGGGCATGTACTTATGCATAGTGCCAGAAGATAAATTCTGACTGCAGGAGATTCTCGTAGGAAAGTGACAGAACACAGGCCATTGGTAAACATTGGTTTATTATGGTACAGACAGCAAATACACAAGACTACGTACAAAGGACAGGTCTCCATTGGTTACAGACCTTCGAAATAATCACCCAAGGTTTCCACCGTGCGTTGCCAGTGGTGGGGCAGGTGCTGAATACCATTCGCTGTATGTGTATCGCTAATGTGTGGCACCTCTCTCTGAAATGCTGTTACGATGTCCTCTTTGTTAGCAAACCGTTGTCCACCTAATGGCTTCTTGAATTTGGGGATTGGATCATAGTCACATGGGCTCAGATCATGCGAATAAGGCAGGTGTGGAAGAACCTCCCATTCCCACCGTTGTGAGCGACGCTGAACAACGGCTGCTGTGTGAGCTGTCGCGTTATCATGTAGGAGTAAGATCTGGACGCCACTGTTCTATAGGACATGGCATGCACACCTAATGCTTCCCGCAGCTCTGCATGGCATTGGCATGCATTTCTGCCATGGAGAACTGCTATTTTAATATACAATCATTGCTCCTGGCTTCTTGACTTCCATTTTGTGACTCTCTCACTCACACACTGAACTTGGGGGGCATGCTTAGACCCATACTGTTGTTTACATACACCATCTAGTGGCATCATACGCAAGTACATACCGTACATTTCCAAATGCATATCTTAGATTTTCCATGTTGTCTCCTATAAAAATGGTTGCCATGACTTATGACTCTACCAACATATGTTGAATAGCTCCTGAGATTAGCCTCTATGTATATAAAACTTGTAGACTTTCTTTATAATATCAGTAGAGATGGTAATAATGATCATTTCCCTGTTCTGAATTGTCTCTGAAGAGGGTAGTCTAATGTACTAATACTTCTACACTTCACTCTGTTCTTCCATAATTACTCCTTGAGCTCTCTGTCAATGTTTATTTCTCTGCCTTTAATGCACTCCCTCGCTGTACCCCTCCATCTAGTTCTGGGCCACCCTCTGGCCCTCTCCCCCATCATTATTTTGTTGTATGCTTGTTTTGGCATTCTTTCTTGTGGCATTCCCATTGTGTTCCCTAACCACTTCAGGTTCTCTGAATCAATCCTGTCCTGCCCTATCTCACCATCAACTCTGCCTTGTTGCCTCATTGCATGTACTATCTTGTCTGATATTTTTCCTATTATGATTTTCAGGAACCTTATTTCTCTTGCTTGGAGCATACTGTTCCTTCTTTGTCACTATCCAGGCTGCTGAAGCCTATGTTAATACTGGAATAAACATGTCTTGTAGAGAAACTTCTTGCATTTCATCTGCACATCCTTGTTCCAAAACAACTTGCCTCACACTTTGGTAGAATTTTATGGTTTGTTCGATTTGTATCTTTATAGATGGAAAGAATATGTTTGAAAATGGAAAGGATTTAATTTGTGAAATCCATGTCTAATTGAATTCTGTTTTGTTTTTCAGCTGGAATCTTGATTAACATTGAATGCAGAGCCTGGGCGAAGAACATAGAGCATAACCGCCACGACAGACTAGGAATGGTCCATTTGGAGCTGATGATTGACTAATAATAATACTACTTTCTGTTGAGAGCTAGAAGAAAGTATTTAAACTCAATGTAGATAAAGTGTAGTGACAATGGAAAGGTTTCATACCTGTTGTTATTTTTTTACTTTCAAATGCAAGAGTCCACCTGCTGTGTTTTAAGAAGTCCCATGCTACTGGTACCAGTAAGAGTTGTGTGTAGCAAACTGTGTGTTTCAAGTAAAGGCAGTGATAACCCTAGTCACATTCAGCTCAAATCTCATTATCTGTTGGTTAATAACTGAGAGCCTGTAGCATTTCTCACACCAAAAATGTATATCTTTCTGAAGCACTTTTTTGCCCTATTCTAAGAGCCAGTTATTAAAGAACACGAGTGACATTTTTAATGTGAGAGCAGCAGAGACATGCAAATGAAAATTGAGCAGCTTATTGCCTTTATTTAATACTCTTAACATTTTGTAACTCCATCCAGTGCCTTCTGAATGTCGAGAAAAAGTTTTAAAATGTGCGAGTGTGTGTGTTCATACCGATGTGTGAGCTGGCAAAAGCTCAGTTCAACTAGAATCTCTTTTGTTGAGTGTTCATGTATAAAGCATTTATAGTTATTTAAGTATTACATATGTTTGAAGAAATAATTCAGTAGATTATGTGATCTGAAGTGTTATTTTACAATTTCTTCACTGATATTAAAAGTCGTTTATTTTACCAGATACATAACATTGATGCCTATTTGGCTGCACAGTTCTGTGTGCTCTTATCAAGTTATTTTGACCAGACTTCTTGTCTGGCAGAGTCAGGTTGCAGTAATGCCTCTGGTCAAAAGAACTCTACCTTGAAATCCAACAAAAAATGTTTCTGTATTTATTCTTACCTTTCCCTGGAAACCCAGTTTTTATTCCATATTAGCTGTTGTACTGTTTTTTAATAATTGCAGCAGAAGAGAGAGAGAGAGCATTTTTCAACTAACAGCAGTCTTTCTTGAATTCTGCCCTCATGGCCACCTCATCCTACTGACAGCCAACCTTTTCACTTCACTCCATGTCTTTGTCTCTTCCATTGCCTCTGGTTCCTCTTTGTTGATGTTTCTTTAACATTCCCAGGGTCAAGCTCCCCAGAAATTGGGCAGTTTTAGTCATTTTCAAAAAGTCCTCCTCTGCACCTACTCCCACTTGTGATACACCATATGAAAGGCACAGTCTTCTATATCTCTGTGGCTTGGTTCTAAAACGGCCAATGTCAAGAAAACCTGTTTTCAAGCTATGAGCATTTGCAGTTTTGCTTGTAATTTTCCAAGTTTTTAAAAATTAATTTTACAGAATTTACACTTTCTTTGTGGAAATCATCTTACTAAATACGGAATTGTTCTATCATGTTCTTTAAAAGTTCCTAGGTCTCTAATCTTTGTCAGTAATCTAACATTATTGGCAAGGGCTTATTTAATATTTGTTAGAGACATTGGTTCTTGTAATATGTTGTAGACCAGCATAAAACACTTCTTTTTATCTGTTACTACCTCAGTTTTTATTTTTTAAATGACATTGGCATTTTGTACCAAGCCACATATTTATATCCCACTAACTGCACTCAGATATTCTGAATAGTGTAAAAGTATTGCTATGTTCTTTATCACTATATATAAGTCAAGGAAACAGATGGACAACAGTGACTTTCCATGCAAGTCTATCTATCATCCACTGATGAAGGCTGCAGCCGAAAATTATGGGCCCATGTTTTTCTTTTATGAGTACCCTGTCCACATTATCTCACATGGTAAGTTGCTGCTCTCCATCTCTTTTCTAAACTTATATATATACCACTCCTCCTGGCTTTCTTACCTGAACATTATTTATCATATGTAAATCAAAAAAATAAAATGGTAATTTCAACTTATTTTTGCTCTATTCATGTTAAATACAGATTATGAAAGTAATACAACCTACAGTATATAATATTAACTGATTACCATCTTCAACATTAGATTTAGGTAGGGTCCAATCGTCACAGATATGCAGGTCGCCCATTAGCGTCAACATAAAAGATCTGCACTAGCCTCTCCAGAGACCACATTATTATTATTATTATTATTATTATTATTATTATTATTATTATTATTATTATTATTATTATAACATGCACAGGAGTCAAACAGCTAACGATCTTATGACACAGCTGATTTACGAGATGGAAGTAGACATCGTTGTTATTATTAGCGAACCATATCATGAGAGGGACCATCCAGGGTGGTTTGTGGATAACCTCGGAACAGCTGCAATTTGGATACCAGATCTAGGAAAAGTCCCAGTAACACAGCATGGATGCGATGACGGTTTTGTTTGGGTACAGACTGGGGGAATCACTATTGTAAGCTGTTATTTTACGCCAAATGAATCTGTTTCCAACTTTCAGATGAAAATTGATGGTCTTGAGGATGTAATACGCAGAATGAAAAAAAAACTAGTGGTCGCTGGTGACGTAAATGCTCAAGCGTTGGAATGGGGCATGCCACAAACAGACTCCAGAGGACGTCGTATAATGGAGATGGCAGCCAGAACGGGTTTGGTGGTCAACAACATTGGAAATGTGCCAACATTCCGACGGCCAGGATGCCAGGGAACAATACTGGATGTAACCTTTTCATCAGAGGATATTACGCCTAAGATTTCTGAATGGCAAGTGATTGAGAACTACACGGGGAGCGATCACCAAAATATCATCTTTCGACTGCTCCAAGAATCTCCTCAAGAAAGAAACATCTTGCGCAGGCCAGCTCGGTGGAACGTAGCCGGTATTGACAAGGAAACGTTCATTGATGTAATACGGAATGGAATGGAGAACATAACTGAAAAATGTTCTACTCGTAGAGGGAAAGAAGCAGCTGGTGTATGTGTTGAACTCACTATGCAGCTAATCCATCAAGCATGCAACGCCTCAATGCCCCGAAGGAGACCGCGAAATAGCAAGCGCCCAGCGTACTGGTGGACCGAAGAGATTGCTGAACTGAGAAAGAATTGTCTGCGACTTTGACGCAGGGCTCAGAAGATGAGAGGCAGTCAAGAGAATACCTCAGTCACAGCGGAGTACAAGTCAGCGAAGAAGGAACTCCGTAATGCAATCAGAAAAAGTAAAGCCGATAAATGGTGGGCACTGGCTAAAGAAGTAGATGATGATCCATGGGGACAAGGTTATAAGATTGTAATGAAGAAACTCGGGACATTTTCAACCCCGAGTGTGGATCCGCAAACAATTAAACAAATTGTGGATACACTATTCCCAGACCATCCAGAGAGGAATGACTGTGATGACGAAAAAGAACTGGATGATATACCCCTCTTCACTGTAGAAGAGCTGAATAGAGCCATTAGCTCTCTTAGAAACAAGAAAACTCCAGGACCAGATGGTATACCTACAGAAGTGTTAAAGATAATAGCAGAACTATGTCCAGAACTGCTGCTGAATATGTACAATCATTGCCTGCAAACGGGTGTTTTTAGTCCCCGATGGAAAATGGCTCGTTTGGTTCTGATCAGCAAAGGAAAACTTGGCGGTTATAGACCTTTATATATGCTGGACACAGCCGGAAAAGGCATGGAGAAACTTCTGCAGCCCAGAATCCTCTCAGCAGTTCAACTAGCAGGAGATCTATCTGTTCGCCAACATGGATTTCGGAGAGGACACTCGACGCTAGATGCAGTGTGGGAGGTGGTGAATACAGCAGAAAAGGCACAAATGGGCAACCATCATTCCCGTAAATTGACACTTCTTGTGACCCTGGATGTGAAGAATGCCTTCAATTCGGCAAGATGGAGCGACATGTTGGTAGCTCTTGAGGAAACTTTCAAGCTACCACAATATCTTATGCGCATAATGAGAGATTACTTCAAAGATCGCACTCTGTTGTATGATACGGAAGATGGAGAAAAGGCAAAATGCTTGACGGCTGGTGCAGCGCAGGGATCGATCCTTGGTCCAGATCTTTGGAACATAATGTATGATGCTTGTTACGTTTGGAGATGCCAGACGACACGAAGCTTGTGGGCTACGCTGATGATGTGGCCGCTTTGATAGTAGCTTGTAATGTTGAAATGGCTCAAATCAAACTGAACCAGGTGATGCGGCGCATAAAAGAATGGATGATGAACCACAGTCTAACATTAGCCGAACACAAAACGGAGATAGTTCTTCTGACGAGGAAAAGGATTGAAACTCTTGTACCAATGACTGTTGGAGAGTTAGTGATAGAAACATCTGCGAGCACAAAATATCTAGGAGTGACACTTGACTCCAAGCTCACATTCTGGAATCATATTCAGAGAGCGACAGACAAGGCAGTAAAATACATGACTGCACTTAGCAGACTAATGGGAAATATTAAAGGTCCGAAATCCAGCAAACGACGTCTTCTCATGTCGACGGTTCAGTCAGTGCTCCTATATGGCTCTGAAATCTAGGCTGAATCCTTGAGATTCGCTTGGTATCGGAGAAGGATAGCTGCCGTACAACGGAGAGCGGCTTTACGTATTGCATGCGCATACCGCATGGTTTCCGAACCTGCAATCCTCACTGTGGCAGCAATAGCCCCAATAGACCTACTTGCATTGGAGTGACATGAAATCTGGCGTACCCAAGGAGAGCTGGGAAAGAAATGTGCAAAGAAGCGTGCCTTCAGTCAACGGATGAGGCGATGGCAACTCAGATGGGAAAGTGACCCTCGAGGCAAATGGACCAAGTGACTGATACCACGCTTGGATATCTGGGTTGAAAGGGCCCATGGTGAAGTAAATTACTACCTCACGCAGCTTCTAACAGGGCATGGATATTTCCGGAAATTCCTGCGTAAAGTGGGCAGAGCGAATGATGCAGCATGCATATACTGTGATGACATTGACGACGTATTTCACACCTTTTTTGTATGCGGCCATTGGACGATTCAGAGAAGATGTGTGGAAACTGAACTAGGAGAATTGACAGCAGATAATATTATTTCGGTGATGCTGTGAAACCAGGAATCCTGGGATTGCGTGGCAGTGTACGTGGAGAACGTCCTTCGTCAGAAGAAGAAGGATTTGGAAACATACGAACGTTCGTAAAGGAGAAATGAAGAAAGAAGACGTCTGAAAGACAAACCACGATATCACCCTGAAGTAATGCGAGAGCGGTTCCGGGGTGATGATACACATCGTGGGGAAAAGGGTGTGTGGTTTTTAGTGGGTAGGAATCCCACACACTTGTGGAGTGCGGACCCTTCACAAGTGTCTTTTGAAGATTTTCCACAATCCCTCGTAAAAAAAAAATAAATTATTATTATTATTATTATTTTTATTATTATTATTATTTTTATTATTATTATTATTATTATTATTATTATTATTATTATTATTATTATTATTATTATTATATGCTAACTACATTATCCTATCATTTCTTGGTGTGAAAAATTATCCCTGATCAACATTTTCATTATAAAGCTTATGCCTAAACTTTGAAAAGTTATATTCAAAAGTTATAACTTCGGCCTATCTGAAATTACACTGACTGACAGAGCAAATGCAACACCAAGAAGGAGTGGTTCGAAAGGGATGAAAGTTGGGGAAAAAACAGAGACAGCACGGACGAATAATTGATGTTTATTTCAAACCGATATGCAGGGTACACAATGCGCACGGCATCGACTCAGTAGGATGTAGGACCACCGCGAGCGGCGATGCACGCAGAAACACGTCGAGGTACAGAGTCAATAAGAGTGCGGATGGTGTCCTGAGGGATGGTTCTCGATTCTCTGTCAACCATTTGCCACAGTTGGTCGTCCGTACGAGGCTGGGGCAGAGTTTGCAAACGGCGTCCAATGAGATCCCACACGTGTTCGATTGGTGAGAGATCCGGAGAGTACGCTGGCCACAGAAGCATCTGTACACCTCGTAGAGCCTGTTGGGAGATGCGAGCGGTGTGTGGGCGGGCATTATCCTGCTGAAACAGAGCATTGGGCAGCCCCTGAAGGTACGGGAGTGCCACCGGCCGCAGCACATGCTGCACGTATCGGTGGGCATTTAACGTGCCTTGAATACTCACTAGAGGTGACGTGGAATCATACGCAATAGCGCCTCAAACCATGATGCCGCGTTGTCTAGCAGTAGGGCGCTCCACAGTTACTGCCGGATTTGACCTTTCTCCACGCCGACGCCACACTCGTCTGCGGTGACTATCACTGACAGAACAGAAGCGTGACTCATCGGAGAACACGACGTTCCGCCATTCCCTCATCCAAGTCGCTCTAGCCCGGCACCATGCCAGGCGTGCACGTCTATGCTGTGGAGTCAATGGTAGTCTTCTGAGCGGACGCCGGGAGTGCAGGCCTCCTTCAACCAATCGACGGGAAATTATTCTGGTCGATATTGGAACGGCCAGAGTGTCTTGCACATGCTGAAGAATGGCGGTTGACATGGCGTGCGGGGCTGCCACCGCTTGGCGGCGGATGAGCCGATCCTCGCGTGCTGACGTCACTCGGGCTGCACCTGGACCCCTCGCACGTGCCACATGTCCCTGCACCAACCATCTTCGCCACAGGCGCTGCATCGTGGACACATCCCTATGGGTATCGGCTGCGATTTGACGAAGCGACCAACCTGCCCTTCTCAGCCCGATCACCATACCCCTCGTAAAGTCGTCTGTCTGCTGGAAATGCCTCCGTTGACGGCGGCCTGGCATTCTTAGCTATACACGTGTCCTGTGGCACACGACAACACGTTCTACAATGACTGTCGGCTGAGAAATCACGGTACGAAGTGGGCCATTCGCCAACGCCGTGTCCCATTTATCGTTCGCTACGTGCGCAGCACAGCGGCGCATTTCACATCATGAGCATACCTCAGTGACGTCAGTCTACCCTGCAATTGGCATAAAGTTCTGACCACTCCTTCTTGGTGTTGCATTTGCTCTGTCAGTCAGTGTATTTACGATACATAACCTTCAAACACAGTACCAGTATCTCCCAGTCCATCTATCTCTCAGAGAAATCTGATTTACCTTCTGTGTTAACTATTTCCTCATTTCTTAGCCCTTTTTACACCATCTTTACTACTGCATTCATAGATGATACATTACATTTTTCCGTTTCTTTTGCATCCTTGTTTTGTAATTTTTTTTTTACAAAAAATGGTATCAAGTACCGTCTAGTGACGGACCTTGGTATTGTATGATACCATGAAGTGTAGCTATAACAGAGTCCATAGAAACTGCAGGCAGGGATTTAAAATTAAATCTTATGCTCGAGCCCGTAGAAGTTGCAAAAAAAATTATTTTTTTCTATTGGCTTTACATCGCACCAACACAGATAGGTCTTATGGCGACGATGGGATAGGAAAGGCCTAGGAATTGGAAGGAAGCGGCTGTGGCCTTAATTAAGGTACAGACTCAGCATTTGCTTGGTGTAAAAATGGGGAACCACAGAAAACAATCTTCAGGGCTGCCGACAGTGGGATTCACCCATTATCTTCCGGGTGCAAGCTCACAGCCATGCGCTTGCATGAGGTGACGTACTGTCATGGCGGAGGCTGTGGGAGTTGTTTCTCCACAAGTCTGGTCTTTGCTCTCAAACTTCGAGGATGTAAAGAATACTAGCGATTCACAGTTGACCCTTTACAGGAATATGTGGTACACAACACTACTGGTGTCAAAAAAAGACAGTCGAGAACGCTTTCACCTTTGACTTGACCTGCTGCACTTTCTTCAGTCTTGACGAATCACTATAAACAGTCATTTGATACATCAGTTTGAATCGGAAGAGAATGTTGATAATCTGCTTGTAAACATAGTGACAATCACAACACATTTGCAAACTAATAGCTGCTGAGTGATAATGAATTGTTTTAGGAATGCATGGCAAATGGCTAGTTGTTTAGAAAGGATTCCACTATACACTCCTATATACTAGGGATCACTAAGAGTTTGCATTTGCGCAGTATTTTCAAAGTTTGATTATTTTCTGAACAGGCCTCATCCTTAGATTCAAAATAACTCTGTGATGTCAGAAAGAACTCTTCCCATAAAACTGAACCAAAACCTGAGCTCCCAGTGTAGATTAGGAGGTTCCTGATCTTAAGCATTGGCAGTTCAAAAGGTTTTCTATAAATCTAGTCAGGTTCAAAACTCTCTGCTTAAAAGCAGTCTATTCTGCTGAACTTAACTCTGCAGCAGAATTTGGGGCTCAGTGATATGTAAACAAGAAGCAGACAGGTCTCACGTGAATTGTAGCCTCTTGTGTATGCCTGAGGAAGTTGCCTTTTACTATTAGGATAAGGTACAGTAAATTTCAATTGAATACTATTTGCTCAGGCAAACTTCTCAAACAGTCATGATGTTAAATCAGTCATCATCATCATCATCATCAGACACAATCATTGCTGGCAGACCAGACTAAACAAAAATATCTTGCATAAGATGTTACTCATAGCCAAAATTGTTGCATCTTTTATAGATAATTTCCCTCCACTAGACATCAGCCACAACTAAAGTAGGGATACTGATGGAATCAGGACAAAAGCATAGCTGGAGTTATCCACTGATAGGAAGTTTCTTGAGGGACTGTTCGTCAATATATGTATCAATTTTTAGCCACTAGACAAACTGATGGGATAAAAGAAAACTTTCATTTCAACATCAGTATGACCCCTGTGATATTATGAAGTATTTTTTCTTGAAGACCATTCAGAATCACTGTACATACTCTCACTATTAACACTAAGTTTTTTGTACTTCAGATATGATGCTCAAGATACCTCATTTAATAGGAGATTCTTGTGGTTAATCTTGGGAGGGATGAAAGCCAAGGGAGTAAACCCTGAAAGAAACTCTAGAGTGGAGTCCCTAATGGGGACCATACTTCTTTTCAGCATCTGCACAGGTACAAACTTTCCTTTGGACACTGTCAGCGAGGCCAAGGGGAGGATCCTGTCGCGTAGGCAAACAAGGTTCTCTATAGTTTCTCACCCATGCTTGTAACACCCTGCAGAAGACACTCCAGCAACATTGCAAGACACAGAAAGTGGCAGTTAGGAGTTACAATCTCCATCCAATTGCTGTAAGATTCAAGTGCCAGGGGTTACTTTCATTGGTGGGAGAGACCACTGTGTTTCATTGGACAGCTGCCACCCATCTTAAACAGGGCATCCCCAGCCAGTAAGGTACTGTCCCTCCATTACCTGCATACTTCAATAGGTGTATGAAGCTTTGAGGTCTTCTTGACAAGGAAGTCAATGCCATGCACCTGGCAAGAACAAAAAATTACAAACATGGAAAAACCATTTTGCATTGCAACATGGAATGTTGGAATCCTGTGTCCTGCATTCACTGACACTCAAGAAGTTGACTTGATTCACAAGACTGCTGTCATTGGTATAGAGTTCTCCCTATTGAATATGGATATTACATGTCTGCATGAGACCAGACTTCTAGATGGTGACTGCTGTGACAGACCTGCTTACTTCATGCTACCCTGTAATTTATTTTATGTTTCATTCGTGTTACATTAGAAAATGCAAACAGGTGAATGATGATGGTCACCAATGGTGACTCACTGGGAATCGTTGCTAGTACTGTATAAACAAACAAGATATGAGAATATCCTGTCTCATGCCAGCTCTGTCTCAGTTCCCCTTCGGTGTTTTCTGGAAGGGAAAACTAAGCCAGCCTGGGGATCTCCTAGCCGGGCCAAGGACATGGCATAGCCTCTCGTCTATTGTTCCCTTCATCTGGTTTTTCTGTGCACCCTCTGGAAGGTGCAACAAAAATGTTACTTCTCTAGCCAAGCTCCGAAGTTTCTAGTAGTCAATCATCAGGATATGAAAAGAATGCTAGCCACAAACAATGAGTCAGTGTTGGAGTACAAGTGGTTATCAAAATATTTATGATTAACAGGAATGGCAAGATATAAACGAAAGTTATCCAACTCCCCAGCTTATCACCACTAATAAACAGAGGCTGTTCCACTCAGATAATTTCCCTAGATCATGCACCATGCAGACGCCCACTCACAGCCCATTTTGATTTAGCAATACATTCAAGTTTTGGAACTGTAAACTATCCACTATAATCGCTACCGTCAGTGTCCCACCGGTGTCAGAGCATCGTCATGTACTTAGCTGAGGTACTGTCTCTGTACCAGCTGAGGTACTGTATGTGTACAGACATGAAGGGAGTGATTGGAGCTGGACAGCGGTAGGGCTAATTATTGTAGTCAGCATCCCATCGATGTCAGAGTATCATCATACACTGACTGAAGTATTGTCTGTGTACTGCCATGGAGTACTTTGTGTTAACTACCATGGACTAGAGGCAGACTTGGGGTCTGTGTGTGTGTAGAGTGGTGCAGTTATGTTGTTGTGAGCAGTACTGCCCTGCTGGTTGAGCTGTTGCTGTTTAGTTGTCATTGTTAAGTAGCTCACTGTGTTGAACGCGAGAATCTTACAATAATGAAAACAATTCATTATATCCTCCAATTCAATATATTTTACATGTGCTAAGATGAAGTTTTATTTTATCCAAACATGTTTCAACTCTGTTTGAGTCATCCTCAGTGGATTTATTCAAGAATTAAAGCATTATAAAATATTATGTTTGTAGAGTATATCGTTAAAAATAGTTCTTAAAATTATCTACGTGTAAGCTAGTAAAAGTGTGAGAATAAACAATGTTGTGAGTTATCATCTCTATATGTAAAATGACATTTTAACGATGTTGTAGTGTCCGTCTTCAAGTTTCTTCTGTGGTCAATGTAATGATCTGTTAAACATGTTGATCCTTCGGTTTAGTTGATTTGATAGAAAGATGGGTTTTAAGAGCAACTGTCAAATGGATTCCACGTGATATGTTACCCACTTAACCATGCCGTGTTCTGACTGGTTAGCTTTTTCTTTTCTTTTTAATTATGTAGATAATTTTAAGAACTATTTCGAACAATATACTGGACGAACATATTAATATTTTATAACATTTTAATTCTTGAATAAATCCATGTTGGCCTCTGTGGTGTAGTGGTTAGTGTGATTAGCTGCCACCCCCAGAGGCCCGGGTTCGATTCCCGGCTCTGCCACGAAATTTGAAATGTACGAGGACTGGAACGGGTCCACTCAGCCTCGGGAGGTCAGCTGAGTAGAGGTGGGTTTGATTCCCACCTCAGCCATCCTGGAAGTGGTTTTCCGTGGTTTCCCACTTCTCCTCCAGGCAAATGCCGAGATGGTACCTAACTTAAGGCCATGGCCACTTCCTTTCCTCTTCCTTGTCTATCCCTTCCAATATTCCCATCCCCCACCAAGGCCCCTGTTCAGCATAGCAGGTGAGGCCGCCTGGGCGAGGTATTGGTCGTTCTCCTTAGTTGTATCCCCTGACCCAATGTCTCACGCACTAGGACACTGCCCTTGAGGCGGTAGAGGTGGGATCCCTCGCTCAGTCCGAGGGAAAAACCAACCCGGGAGGATAAACAGATTAAGAAAGAAAGAAAGAAAGAATAAATCCACTGAGGAACACTCAAATAGAGTCGAAACATGTTTGGATAAAATAAAACATCTTAGCATATGTAAAATGTATTGAATTGGAGGATATAGTAAATGTTTATATTATTGTAAAAGTCTAATAGTCAATACAGAATGAAAAATGAAACCTGGAACGTGAGAGTGGCAGACTTTCTCTGGAGTCGAGCCAAGGAACTGACGTGCGTTACGGTGGCCAGTAGCCCTGTGTTCGTATCTGTCTGCCTTCAGCTGCTGTACAGGGTGACTCAGGATTACTGCCTTCCAGGTAATACCAGAGAGCTGGACTGCCTGCTGTGAGGAAGACTGAGACTTTTGAAATAGACAGCAATTAGTGGAGTGTGGACATTCATGCTTGAATAGAATTATCAATGTGTATTAATTTAGGCCATCCTAGAATTAAATTAGATCAATAAAACAGACAAGGTTTCATAACAAAAGTGGTGTCTGATGCAGAGTTAAGTTCAGCAGAATAGACTGCTTTTAAGCAGAGAGTTTTGAACCTGACTAGATTTATAGAAATCATAAGAACGACCTAGAGTGGCTGTATAAACCTGTAAGGAACAGAGATTTGTCTCTCAAACTCCAGAAGGCATGGAAAGGCCCTTAACACATTCTGAAGGGATTAAATGTCGTCAGCCATCAGCATGTTGTAATAAGCATGAATTAGCAGACCAGTTACTTCTGATTTTGACCACTGCCAGGAGCATTCCACAACATCTATATATAGTTACCACACACACACACACACACACGCACACGCACACGCACACGCACACGCACACACACACACACACACACACACACACACACACACACACACACACACACACACACACACACACACACACACACACACACACACACATATTTAAATCATTAGCTTTCCTCTTGTGGTAAATACTACACATCAGTTGAGACCAGAAGCCACACTAAAGTTGAGACTCAGGTAAATGTGCTCTTTCAGATTATTAAAAAGATGGAAGAAGGCCAAAAGAAGATGAAAGAAAACCAGATAATGATGATGATGCAGAGGGAGACAGGAGGAGGCCAGAAGAGGATATTAGAAAGCCAGGAGAAACTGATAAAGGAGATGGTACACAGGCAGAAGAAAATATATGAAAAACAGAAGATGATTATAAAGGAGATGGAAGACTATCGAAGAAGATAAGATATGGCGAGAAGATTGAGGAGGACCTGGAGAAGACTAAGGACTGCCAGAATATGATGGAGATGAAGGTAGAAGACTGACAGAGAAAGGTTTAGGGGAGTCTCCACAAGAGAAAGCATCTTCTGCATGTCAACAACACTGTCCCAAAGACCTTGTCCAGACTAATGCAAGTTCTATTCCAGGAGGGAGGCCGAGCACAAAGAACCCTGCCAAATGAGCACCACGGAGCATGAGGGGAAACTGGAGCCATGACACCTTGTTGGAAGCGCAGAGGGGCGTGGACAGTCACCTTCCTCTGTTTACCCTGGCTTACAAATTTGCAGTGCATGAGGCCATTGGATCTGAACCAGCAAGGACTCAGTTTGGAAGAGAGCTGCACCTTCTGGTGAATGTAGCGTTCGGCTGACCTAAGGACTATCCTGCCCCAGCCGACCAGTGCTGCATGTATTTGACAAAGAGATGTACATGCCTCTGTCTGGCAGAGTTCGAGCATACTGTATAGAGAGAGACTTGTTGAAGGTACAGTATGGCCAATGGGCATTTTAACACACTTGATACGTTCACACTTCTATTTTAAATATTTTATATTGATTTTACTATCTTGAACTCATGTTATGGGTGTGGAATAAATATCCCCCTTGAATAATTGTACTTTCACACTCAAGGCCGTCATAGTCCTAATGGTGTATAAGAAGAGAATCCATTTTGGTTTTAAACACTCAAATATTCTAGATTAACCACGTTATAATCTGCAAAACTGTTAATTTACAGTATTTTTAATATATTTTCTGTGCATTGTCATCATTTTAGATGTTATAGTATAACATTTTATGAGATCATTGTTCAACATTTTATTCTCTAGTTTATAAGATGAGAAAGATCCCATGTCCAATAATTTTAAGATTGATATAGGCTGATGATGCCCATAAAAAGGATGAAACATGTACCTATAACTTAAATATTATGTATAAAGTTTAACCACATGAAATAGTGGATTGGATTTTATTGTATTGAACAGGTGGATCTATAAATATTATTATAATATTTGTGATATATGTCATCTTCAATACAGAACCAAAATGAGAATAGTTACTTGTAACAATGGGCAGACACCGCTGAAAATCATAAGAATGACCTAGAGTGGCTGTATAGACCTGTAAGGAACAGAGATTTGTCTCTCAAACTCCAGAAGGCATGGAAAGGCCCTTAACACATTCTGAAGGGATTAAATGGCATCAGCCATCAAGTACAACAGAAGCCAAGATGCAGCATGAAGGTGGTACATCTTGACCAGTTGGTGCCATACTGAGGAACAGCCATTTCCGGGAAAGGATGGCTAAGCCAGCCCGGGGACCTCCCAGCTGGCCTGAGGATATGCCGCAACATCTCCTCCATTGTTCTCTTAGTCTGGTTTCCCCGCACACCTTCTGTAAGGTGTAATGAGAATATTCCATTTCTGGCCAAGCCCCGAAGGCTCTAGTACTCAGTCATCAGAGATATAAAAAGGAAGTTAGCCGTTAACAGAAGTAATAAATATACTAAATAAATAAAATGAGTGTTCTTCAATGGAACTGTTGGAGTATATTAAATAAACAATACAAGTTAATACATCTGATTCAACATTTAGACATCCAAATTGCTATTCTAAGTGAAACATGGTTCAAACGTCATTCCCATTTTAGAGTAAAAGGATTTCACATCACATGGATAGATGGTAATACATCAGCTGGTATGTGCATTTATCAATGAAGAATCATATTGCTATTAAACCAATGTATGCCTAATGTATGAAATACCAAACATACAGGCTATTGCAATAAAGACTACACTGCATTCTGTAGTCTAAGTTTTAAGAGATGAATTTCTATGACCTAAAAATGTATGAAATATATGTTTGCATTTATGACCCAAAGCACATAAAAATTTGACGTATAAAATTCAAAATATGACTTAATGAATAGCATCTACATTACATACATAAACACTTTTATTATGATTTCTACAGCCTGCAATTAATGCAGAATTAAAATAGTTTCATTTCTTCAATATCCTTAACCTAAAAATCAATTATAACGTTGAAAAGTTCACAAACTCATTAAGGACGGACTCTGTGGAATCAATCAGTCAATCACTACTGATCTGCATTTAGGACAGTTGCCCAGAGGAAGATTTCCTGTCTGTTGTTTTCCTAGCCTTTTCTTAAATGATTTCAAAGAAATTGGATATTTATTGAACATTTCCCTTGGTAAGTTATTCCAGTCCCTAACTCCCCTTACAAATATTTGCCCCAATTTGTCCTCTTGAATTTCAAATTTATCTTCATATTGTGATCTTTCCTACTTTTATAAATGCCACTCAAACTTATTCATCTACTAATGTCATTCCATGCCATCTCTCCACTGACATCTCAGAACATACCACTTAGTCGAGCAGCTCGTCTTCTTTCTCCCAATTCTTCCCAACCCAAACTTTGCAACATTTTTGTAATGCTGCTCTTTTGTCGGAAATCGCCCAGAACAAATCGAGCTGCTTTTCTTTGGATTTTTTCCAGTTCTTGAATTAGATAATCCTGGTGAGGGTCCCATACACTAGAACCATATTCTAGTTGGGATCTTACCAGAGATTTATATGCCCTCTCCTTTACATCCTTACTACAACCCCTAAACACCCTCATAACCATGTGCAGAGATCTGTACCCTTTATTTACAATCCCATTTATGTGATTACCCTAATGAAGTTCTTTACTTATATTAACACCTAGATACTTACAATGAGCCCCAAAAGGAACTTTCACCCCATCAATGCAGTAATTAAAACTGAGAGGACTTTTCCTATTTGTGAAACTCACAACCTGACTTTTAACCCCGTGTATCAACATACCATTGCCTGCTGTCCACCTCAAAACATTATCGAGGTCATGTTGCAATTACTTACAATCTTGTAATTTATTACTCTATTCAGAATAACATCATCCGCAAAAAGCTCTACCTCTGATTCCACTTGTTTACTCATATCATTGATATATATAAGAAAACATAAAGGTCCAATAATACTGCCTTGAGGAATTCCCCTCTTAATTATTACAGGGTCAGATAAAGCTTGGTCTACTCTAATTCTCTGAGATCTATTTCCTAGAAATATTGTAACCCATTCAGTCACTCTTTTCTCTAGTCCAATTGCACTCATTTTTGCCAGTAGTCTTCCATGATCTACCCTATCAAATGCTTTAGACAGGTCAATCGCAATACAGTCCATTTGACTCCCTGAATCCAAGATATCTGCTATATCTTGCTGGAATCCTACAAGTTGAGCTTCAGTGGAATAACCTTTCCTAAACCCGAATTGCCTTCTATCAAACCAGTTACTAATTTCACAAACATGTCTAATATAAACAGAAAGCTTACATGCAATGTATGTCAAACTTACTGGCCTGTAATTTTCAGCTTTATGTCTATCACTTTTTCCTTTATACACAGGGGCTACTATAGCAACTCTCCATTCATTCGGTGTAACTCCTTCATGCAAACAATAACCAGATAAGTACCGGTACTTCAGATATGGTACTATATCCCAACCCATTGTCTTTAGTATATCCCCAGAAATCTTATCAATTCCAGCCGCTTTTATAGTTTTCAACCTTTGTATCTTAACTGTAAATGTCATTGTTATCATATGTAAATCTTAATACTTCTTTAGCATTAGTCACCTCCTGTATCTGGACATTATCCTTGTAACCAACAATCCTGACATACTGCTGATTGAATACTTCTGGTTTTTTAAGATCCTCACACCACCGGGCTGAGTGGCTCAGACGGTTAAGGCGCTGGCCTTCTAACCCCAACTTGGCAGGTTCGATCCTGGCTCAGTCCGGTGGTATTTGAAGGTGCTCCAATACGACAGCCTCGTGTCGGTAGATTTACTGGCACGTAAAAGAACTCCTGCAGGACTAAATTCCGGCACCTCGGCGTCTCCTAAGACCGTAAAAGTAGTTAGTGGGACATAAAGCAAATAACATTATTATTATTAAGATCCTCACATGCACACTTCCCTTGTTAATTAATGATTCCTGGAATGTCCTTCTTGGAACCTGTTTATGCCTTAAAGTACCTATACATACCCTTCCATTTTTCACTGAAATTTGTATGATTGCCAATTATGCTTGCCATCATGTTATCCTTAGCTGACTTCTTTGCTAGATTCAGTTTCCTAGTAATTTCCTTCAATTTCTCCTTACTTCCACCGCCATTTCTAAATCTATTGCTTTCCAATCTGCACCTCCTTCTTAGTCTCTTTATTTCTCTATTATAATAATCTGGGTTTTTACCATTCTTTACCACTTTTAAAGGTACAAACCTGTCTTCACATTTCTCAACAATTGCTTTAAATTCATCCCAGAGTCAATTTACATTTTTATTTACTGTTTTCCACTGATCATAGTTACTTTTTTTAAACTCAGTCATGCCTAATTTATCAGCCGTACGATACTGCCTAATAGTCCTACTTTTAAGACCTTCTTTTCCATCACATTTATTTTTAACTACAACAAAAATAGCTTCATGATCACTAATACAATCTATTACTTCAGTTTCTCTATTGAGCTCATCTGGTTTTACCAACACCATTTGTAGGATATTCTTCCCTCTAGTTGGTTTCAAAACTTTCTGAATCAGCTGGCCTTCCCATATTAATTTATTTGCCATTTGTTTGTCATGTTTCCTGTCATTCACATTATCTTCCCGGTTGACATTATTGGTAAATTCAGATCTCCCGCTACAATCACATTCCTTTCCATGTCGTTTCCGACATAGCTGATTATCTTATCAAATAAGTCTGAATCAGCATCACCGCCACCCTTTCCTGGTCTGTATATTCCAAAGACATCAAATTGCCTATTATCATTCAAAATAAGCCTTTCACCTAGAATTTCATGTTTGTCATCTTTAACTTTTTCGTAGCTTACAAATTCTTCTTTCACCAGAATGAATACTCCCCCTCCTACCATTCCTATTCTATCTCTACGATACACATTCCAGTTCTGTGAGAATATTTCTGCATCCATTATATCATTTCTCAGCCATGATTCAACTCTTATTACAATATCTGGCAAGTATATATCTATTAAATTACTTAGTTCTATTCCTTTCTTTACAATACTACTACAGTTCAACATTAACATTTTTTGTCATCCCTACTTGACTTCCAGATCCCTGTACCCTTATCACCGCTCCCTAGACCACCCCGTTTCCCTGAATGTACCTCCCTATAACCCTTCCAAACAAACTTCCTAACTTATACGTACCACTGCAGTTTAAGTGAAGGCCATCTGAGCGCAGATTCCTATCTCCTAACCACCCATTAGGATCTAGAAATCTCACTCCCAGTTCCCCACATACCCACTCTATAGTCTCTTTTAAATCCCCAATCACCCTGCAGTCAGTATCCTTCCTACACAGTATTCCACTGATAATAATATCTGCTTCCTTAAGCATCACCCGTGCTGCATTTACCAGATCCCACACATCCCCAACTATGTTGGTACTTATACCAGCTTGCTTTACGTTGTTGGTACCAATGTGAAACACTACCACCTTCTCATTCCCCTCCTCCTCCTCTTCTACTTTCTTCAACATCTGCCTCAACCCATTTCCTGGATAACACTCTACCCCGGTTCCCTTTCCTCCACACACTTTTCCCACATGTCTTACAATGGAATCTCCTATGACCAGAGCCTCAGTCTTACCCACCTCAACTGATCCCCTCCCCTCCTGGTCAGCCCTAACTTTACTGACAGATACAGAAGCTACTTCCTTGTCCCTTTTATCCCTCCCATGACTCTGTTCCACCTGACTTTTCGTATCCTCTACATTTCTCTTTCCTGCCATTTCCCTTCCTCCTATTTCCACACTTCTCAACAACAGTTCCCTGTTGCTCATCTTCCCTCTGTTGTTCTACCTGGGAGTGACTCGTGCCGATTTCTCATGGACACCTGTCCCGAATTCTGATCCTGAATAGAGCCCTTAGCCTGCAATCTCCTTCCCCTTAGAACATTAGACCACCTATCTTCTACAATTCCGCCCCTTTCCTTCCCATCCCTCTTTTATACCTACTGTATTCTGTACATTGTTTGAGGGAGGCCTATCTTCCTTCCTGTGTTCTGAGAGAATCCTAATTATCTCCCTCAAACTCTCCAACTCCTCCCTCATACTCCTTAATGCCTGGCCACACCAACAGTTCTTACACTTGCACTCCTCAGCCATTCTCTACATAAAAATTAAATGAAAAGGAAAAATAAAATAATTATGTGCAAAAAAATGAAAGGAAAGAAATATTGTCTAAGATAGTACACAAAGATTACATGACAATACCTTAAGGTAATAAATATACTACTACACTACAATACTACTTAGTTGTACTCTATTTTTATCCTACAACACCCTAACAGGATAAAAACTGCCATTGATTACTGAATACTGAAAGGAATACACAAGAACTACACAATTCTAAACTGCAGTTAAGCCTATCCTTATTACAACAACAGAATTCTAGTAAGAGAGTTTCTATGAATATCTCTACTATTAGGCCTACTACACAAATATTGTACAATAAAAGAATAAGCACGCTAATTTCTAATAGATATTACTCGTGTACTACAGTACACTACAATAATTTTAAAATTACAATATCGCATCTTACTACTAAGCACAAACAGAAATGAAAATTACAAGTTTAAAATTTGCAAGAACTATTCAAAGATTACTAACAAAGCTAAATGCTGAGACAGAGTATTATTAGTACTATTTTATCTTACTATGCTCTAATAGATACACACAAATATAGCAGGCAAGATACATTGCTATCTAAAGATAGGTACCATATCCACACCATTATGTTTTCTTATATATATAAATGATATGCGTAAAGAATTGGAATCAGAAATAAGGCTTTTTGCAGATGATGTTATTCTATACAGAGTAATAAATAAGTTACAAGATTGTGAGCAACTGCAAAATGCAAAAAGACCATCACCCAGGTGGCAGATTCCCTATCTGTTGTCTTCCTAACCTTTTCTTAAATGATTTCAAAGAAATGGGATATTTATTGAACATCTCCCTTGGTAAGTTATTCCAATCCCTAACTCCCCTTCCTGCAAACGAATATTTGCCCCAATTTTTCCTCTTGAATTCCAACGTTATCTTCATATCGTGATCTTTTCTACTTTTAAAGACACCACTCAAACTTATTTGTCTACTAATGTCATTCCATGCTGTTGTATGTCCGGCGCTCCCTTCGCGCTCCACCAGCCAGCTGCACGCGCACCTGTGTATCATTCTGCCAGCTTCGACGCGCAGCCCCCAGTGCGCGTGCCTGACCATCGAGTGTACTATAAATAGGAGCTCCCTGCCTGCTCAATTGCCCACTTGCCCCGGTGTCCAGCTCCAGAATACACCCTACGTCGAGCACGGAGGCTACTCCTCTTGAAAATGTGCTTCGACCAGGTGGACTGAATTTCTGGCAGTACGAGGTTTCACCTCTGGTCACCGCTCCCTTACCTGTTTCCGCTGCCTATGTTCCGTAATTCTCTTACAAGCCATTTTCATTCCCAAAGTTACGCAAGCTCCCTTAGTTTCGCTAGGTGGAATTTCTTCAATCAATTGAACTTGCCTTTTAGGAATTCAGGCACTTCAACCAACAAGGACTCTCAAAGACATTTATGTTAGTGTGCCAGATAGTTTTCGACTATCAACGTGTCAATTCACAAAGACTATCTTTTCAAGATAGAAGTGTATATAAAGACTGTAAACCTGTACATATTGTATAAAGACAGACTTTTCTCAAGATTCAATATTCCTTTTTGCTTCAAAATAAATTTCAGTTATTTGTGTAAATATCATAAAGTGAAGCAATAAAAGTTGTGTTTTGTAAATTTCAACCTTGGTTACAACACAACTCTATGGCGACGAGGTAAAAAGCAACAACCTACAATTCTTCGCCCCAGTTGCCAACTCTATAGTGACGAGGTAAAACAGCAACAAACTACATGTCATCGGCCCCAATCGCCAACTCTATAGCAACGAGGTACACACGACACTACAATTCAACAGGCCCAGTTGTCAACTCTACGGCGACGTGCTAAACAACAACGACACTCCAACCCGTTCTGACACACAGCTTACCTTACTCTTTCTTGCACGCATCTCGCAATGGCTACTGCGGAACAACTCGCTACGGTCTTCCAAGCCTTACAGCAGCAACAACAACAGTTTATGCAACAACAACAGGCAGCATTAATTCAGGCTATTCAAGCTATTTCTGTCTCTACACAGCCATCAGCTATTCCTCCGTTCTCTGCTTTTGATCCGGCTAAGGAAGAATGGTCAGTTTATTTAGCCCGTTTACAACAGCATTTCATCTGCCATTCTGTCCCAGATGATCAACGCCGCCGCGCACTATTTCTTAGTTCGGTTGGCAATGCTACGTGTGAATTACTACGTAAATTAAGTCCGGAAGAACACTTATCTGAGGTACCCTTCACGCAGCTCTTGGCCCGTCTCACGCAACACTATGCCAAAGCTCCTCACATAGTGGCTGCTCGCTATAAATTTTTTCAGAGTAGAAAGCAACCCCATCAGACACATACTGAATGGATAACTGAATTGCGTGGTCTAGCTAAACCCTGCCAGTTCATCTGCTCCAAGGACGGTTGTGGTTCATCCTACACTGATTCTCTCATTCGGGACATGCTCATTTTACATACTCCTGAAGACAAAATACGTTTTGACGCTGTCAAGCAGAGTAACCCTTCTTTAGAAGACGTCCAGCGTATTGCTACGGTTTATGAGCTTACTACCAAGACTGCCGCAGCCATAGCTTCTCCACACGAAGTTGCACAAGTCTCGCCTCAGGCCCGCAAGTCCTCTTCTACAGTGAACCGTACGGATAAGGCGCTCTCCAC
Organism: Anabrus simplex; assembly: GCF_040414725.1. Lineage (NCBI taxonomy): Eukaryota > Metazoa > Arthropoda > Insecta > Orthoptera > Tettigoniidae > Anabrus > Anabrus simplex. Next base: position 231,495,981 of record NC_090271.1, on the reverse strand, counting down.
CAAGCATTCTCGCCAGGTTCCCTCTCGTAATGCTACACGGAAGCCCAATTCTAAAAGCACCTCGAAACTCCTGCCTTCCTGCCGAGGTTGTTTCAAGCATCATGAACGTCGTGACTGTCGTTTTTTCAAAGCTACTTGTGAACGATGTAATAAACTTGGACACATTAAGACTGTCTGTCAAAGTTCGCTCCGCCCTGCTAAGACTCCTGCAGCACGCCGGAAGCATATACAGCCCCGCCAAGACATGGAAGTTGATCAGATCAATCTTATTCTTCCCACAAAGGATTCTCACAAAATCATCATTCCTCTCTCATTCTCTGATCGATCTGTCGATTTTCAATTAGACACTGGATCTCCTGTCTCTATTATTAACCTGACTACCTACCACGACTTAGGTTCACCTTCATGCTCTCCAGCTGACATCCAGCTCGTGACATTTAACAAGAAGAAAATTGACATCAAAGGTCAAATCAAGCTTCAGGCTAGTTATAAAGGAATTCAGAAGGCCATTCCTCTTCTCGTAGTTACCAACTACACTGCATCAAACATTATGGGCATGGATCTATTTAACTTATTTGGTTTCCAGATACATGACAACATTAACGTCGTATCTACATTGCATCCTACTTCTGACGTTACCGCTCTCCTAGCGCAGTTTCCTGAAGTCTTCGACTCTCAGCTCGGGACAGCCAAAGACTATACAGCTCACATACAGCTGAAATCCGGAGCTAAGCCTCGCTTCCTCAAAGCACGTACAGTACCCCTAGCACTTCAAGACCAGGTCACGAAAGAATTAGAAAGATGGATACAAACTGGAATTGTTGTACCAGTTACTTCTAGTCAATGGGCTACTCCACTCGTGGTAATCAAGAAACCTGATGGTAATGTTCGACTTTGTGGCGATTTTCGATCTACAGTCAACGCACAACTCGACACAGATATCTTTCCTATTCCACGTCCAGAAGACTTATTCCGTCGTCTCTCTGGTGGACAATTCTTCTCTCGAGTTGATCTTAAAGTAGCATATCTCCAGCTACTTTTAGACGAAGAATCTAAGAAATTTCTCACACTCAACACTCCTCTCGGACTGCTCCAGCTCCAGCGGCTCCCATTCGGTGTTTCATCCTCAGCGGCTATTTTTCAGCGCTATTTGGCTCAACTCACCGCCTCCATTCCCGGTTGCGCTAACTACCTGGATGATATTATTGTTACTGGAAAAGATCATCAGGAACATCTAACCAATCTACGCCTCCTTCTCCAGAAATTGAAAGACAATGGCCTACGAGCGAATCTCGCTAAATGTACCTTCTTTCAGCCTCAAGTTCACTACCTAGGACATATACTTGATAAGAATGGAATTCGTCCTAGTACACAGAATGTATCAGCGATAGTAAACATGCCAGCACCTCAGAACCTCAAGCAGCTTCAGTCCTTCATAGGCAAAGCGAACTATTATAATAAGTTCATTCCACGCTTCGCTACAGTGGCAGCTCCATTAAACGCTCTACGTAAAAAAGGTGTTAAGTTTCCGTGGACTCCGCAATGCCAACAGGCATGGAAAACAATCAACAACGCCTTAATTCAAGCTATACAACTCACTCATTTTCAGCCCGACAAGATCATCACGCTAGCTACTGACGCTTCAGACTACGGTGTCGGTGCCGTTCTCTCCCAGAAGGATCGTCATGGACAAGAACGCCCCATCGCCTTCGCTTCGAAAACACTTAATGACCATCAACGTCGATACTCACAGATAGAGAAAGAAGCTTTAGCCATCATCTTTGGTATTCGCCGTTTCAATGAATATCTCTATGGCAACCATTTCCTGATCATTACCGATCATAAGCCTCTCGTACACTTCTTCCATCCTGGTAATAAGATCCCAGAGAATTCCCTCAGAAAGCTTCAAAGATGGTCCATGTTCCTTTCTGATTATTCCTATCAGATTGTATATCGAGCCACATCCCAGCATTGTAATGCTGATGCCCTCTCCCGCTTACCCGTTGGTCCTGATACTGCCTTCGATTCTCAAGAATCTGAATGTCTTCAGTTGGACATAGAACTTGAAGATACTGTATCCAGTTTTCCTATTGATGCTACCTGCATAGCTAAAGCTACGGATAAGGACAGTACACTTGCTACTGTACGTACTTACATCCGCACCGGTTGGCCTCTTCAGAGCACACTTCCTGCCCACCTGGCACCTTATCATCGTATGCAGCATCGTCTCACGACTCGTGCCGGAGTTGTATTACTAGAAGCAGGCACCATCTTCCGAGTGGTTATCCCACTTAGCCTACAGAAACAAGTTCTCGAATTATTACACCAAAGCCATTGGGGTATCTCCAGAACAAAGCAATTCGCCCGTCAACACTGCTACTGGCCCGGTATTGATGCCGCCATCGAAAAGCTAATACGTCATTGTGAGCAATGTCAAACGAATCAGAACGCCCCGTCTTCTGATCTTGCTTCATGGCCTCCTGCTACTACTCCATGGGAACGAGTTCACATCGATTTCGCAGGTCCTTTCCTCAATTCCATGTGGTTAATAGTCATCGATTCACTGTCAAACTTTCCATATGTCGTGGATATGCATTCGACTACTACAACCGAAGCTACCATTCGTGCTCTCCAGAAAATCTTTACTACAGAAGGTTTACCGCAAGTACTCATTTCGGACAACGGACCTCAATTTACAGCTACTGCTTTTCAGAACTTTTGTACACATAATGGCATTCGTCATATCCTAGCACCACCTTTTCACCCTCAATCTCATGGTGAAGCTGAACGCTTCGTACAAACATTTAAAAGAAGTATGAAGAAAGCTGTCTCTTCAGGCTTAACTAAAGACCAAGCCTTGCTCCAACTCTTAAACAACTACAGAACTCTACCCGGCGCTGATAATATCACTCCTGCACAGAAGCTCCATGGACGACCTCACAGAACTTTACTTTCTCTGTTACAGCCTCTTCAGACCCAGCATAAGACCTCACCAACGAAGTTCTCCCTCAACGACAAGGTCTACACCAGGACATTCAAATCCAACCCACTCTGGATACCTGGAGTCATCTGCAGATCTTTGGGTCATCGTCTATACGAGATACAGACTACGGAGAAACGTATCTGCCGCCATCAAGATCAGATACGTCTGCGCTACCGCCCCTGTCCAGCTATTGATGCTATTGCTAAACCAGATAAATCTATTGCTGAACGCGCTTTAGATCATTTAATAACAATGGGTTCCTTTCAGGACGAGACAGCGCCACTCCGCCCAGTTCCAGCTCCGGACAATACAACAGCGACACCAGCAGCTCCGCCCCAGCATCGCAGTCGCCGCCAGCGCCGCCGCCGTTTCACGCCGTACCGGCGTATTTAGGAGGGGAGGGTGTTGTATGTCCGGCGCTCCCTTCGCGCTCCACCAGCCAGCTGCACGCGCGCCTGTGTATCATTCTGCCAGCTTCGACGCGCAGCCCCCAGTGCGCGTGCCTGACCATCGAGTGTACTATAAATAGGAGCTCCCTGCCTGCTCAATTGCCCACTTGCCCCGGTGTCCAGCTCCAGAATACACCCTACGTCGAGCACGGAGGCTACTCCTCTTGAAAATGTGCTTCGACCAGGTGGACTGAATTTCTGGCAGTACGAGGTTTCACCTCTGGTCACCGCTCCCTTACCTGTTTCCGCTGCCTATGTTCCGTAATTCTCTTACAAGCCATTTTCATTCCCAAAGTTACGCAAGCTCCCTTAGTTTCGCTAGGTGGAATTTCTTCAATCAATTGAACTTGCCTTTTAGGAATTCAGGCACTTCAACCAACAAGGACTCTCAAAGACATTTATGTTAGTGTGCCAGATAGTTTTCGACTATCAACGTGTCAATTCACAAAGACTATCTTTTCAAGATAGAAGTGTATATAAAGACTGTAAACCTGTACATATTGTATAAAGACAGACTTTTCTCAAGATTCAATATTCCTTTTTGCTTCAAAATAAATTTCAGTTATTTGTGTAAATATCATAAAGTGAAGCAATAAAAGTTGTGTTTTGTAAATTTCAACCTTGGTTACAACACATGCCACCTCTCCATTGATACCTCGGAACATACCACTTACAAGTAACTATTCTTATTTTGGTTCCGTATTGAAAATGAACGTATATCACAAATATTATACAAATATTATAATAATATTTGTGATAAACATACCACTTAGTCGAGCAGTTCTTCTCCCAAGTCTTCTCAGCCGAAACTTTGCAACATTTTTGTTACGCTACTCTTTTGTCGGAAATCACCCATAACAAATCGAGCTGCTTTTCTTTGGATTTTTTCCAGTTCTTGAATCAAGTAATCCTGGTGAGGGTCCCATACACTGGAAACATACTTTAGTTGGTGTCTTACAAGAGACTTGTATGCCCTCTCCTTTACATCCTTACTAAAACCCCTAAGCACCCTCAAAATCATGTGCAGAGATCTGTACCCCTTATTTACAATCCCATTACCGCACTGAAGATCTTTCCTTATATTAACACATAGGTACTTACAGTGATCCCCAAAAGGAACTTTCACCCCACCAACACAGTAATTAAAACTGAGAGGACTTTTCCTATTTGTGAAACTCACAACCTGACTTTTAACCCCATTTATCATCATACCATTGCCTGCTATCCATCTCACAACATTATCAAGGTCATTTTGCAGTTGCTCACAATCTTGTAATTTATTACTCTATATAGAATAACATCATCTGCAGAAAGCCTTATCTCTGATTCCACTTCTTTACTTATATCATTTATATACCGGGTGAACCGAAATTCGCACACTCAGGCATCGGAGTGCGACTCCTCTCATGCCAGCAATAAAAAAAATGTCTCTCACAAAAGTTCGTCCTGCGAGTATATCCAGCAGAAAAAGGACGTTGAAGAGTGGCAATCTGGCAACACTGTAACCACATGTAGGGTAACTACCTCTCTCAGCCCATATTAGTCATGCTGTACAGTTGGTCCAGTGGATCGAGTTTTGGTTAACATGCAGGAGGTCGAGGGGTTGATCCTGGGTTGAGGTTTTTTATTTCGTAAATGTAGGCCAGGTGGTGTGCTATCTGGCATCTTAATCGTCAACAGCAAATAAATTAATGCCCACGATGTGGAAAGGGCGTCTTTCAAAGCTGACCAATGAAAACGATTGTTCATCCATTTCTAGGATCATGGTATGTAAGTGCAAATGGTTTCTAGAGGACCCGCTGCAATCGCATAATTATAAAATTTCTTGCTCGTGAAGGAGTTACAGCGGCGGAAATTTGCCAGAGATTGACTGCACAGATTGGTGATCAAACATTGTCAAGGACGCATGTTTTTGCCTGGCATAAAAAGTTCCAAGAAATGACGAGAATATGTGGAAAATCAGCAACACTATCCCCATCCTCGGACCAGCATTACAGACAAAAACATTTCTGCGGTTAAAGACATTATTGACAACGATTGATGGGTGAGAGTACCAGAAATTGCAGAACAAGTCGGAATCAGTTATGGGAGCTGTCAAGCAATCATCACAAATGATCTACAGTTCCGTAAAGTGTGTTCCAGATGGTCCCTCGCCTTTTGACCGAAAATCTGAAGTTGAGACATTTGGAGGTCTGTAAGAGGCTTACAGCAAGGTTTGCGGAAGAAGGTGATGCATCATTGAGTCGGGTCGTCACCTGTGACAAAACATGGACCCACCACTGCTCTCCCGAATCAAATAAGCCAGTAAGGAGTGGCAGAGGAAAGGGGAGGCAGCACCAGTGAATGCCAAGACTTGACTGTCAGCTAGCAAGGTTCTTGCAACCGTTTTTTTCGATCGATTTTTTGCATGAGTGATGCACAATCTATACTGCTTACTACTGTGAGCTGTTGAACAAGGTGAGGGTTGCATATCGCTGCAAAAGACGAGACCAACTGATTTGACAGGTCATCCTCCTCCAAGACAATCCGCAGCCCCATTCGGCAGCTCTAACTGTCTCCAAGCTACAGGAAATACATTGGACTACACTTTATCATCCTTCTTACAGCCCAGACTTATCGTCCTGCAATTTCCATTTGTTCAGATCATTTAAAGAAGCTCTAGGAGGCCAACGATTTGAAGATGAAGAGAGTGTGGAAGACTTCATGCGCAACTGGCTGATGGCATGATCCTGTTCTTTTTACGATGAGGGCAACCTAAAAGCTGCCCATATGCTGGGACAAATCCATTTCCAAAGCAGAAAAGTATGTGGAAAAATAAATTGTAATTACTTTGTGTTTTTCAATAAATGAAATTAAATAAAAAATAAAATCCTGTTTATATTTGATCCCCCCTCTTATCATTTTTGGGCATCATATTTTAAGTCCCTTGGCTGCTTTCACCATACATGGAGCAGGCCCCGTTTGGCCACAACAGATTCATTGAATTGTCAAAAAGAACTGCAATGGTGAAATGATTAATTTGTCTTCTCTAGCAGTTCACATGTCAGGAGGAAGGTATCTCCAGGCCAGTCTTCTTTCAGTATGCCAACAGTCACGTTTGCTACATATCTTCCATCCACATCATAGTCTTGTCTATTGAATCACATATCTTACCGGCTCCCATGCCATGCCTTACTATATCCAAAATTTCTTCATAAAAAGGGGTCAGATAGTCCTTCCTGAGAGTAGATTCATTGGAAACAGAATGCTTTATATATTTTTCAAGAAATTATCTGATGCTTAGGTTGTTAAAATTCTTTAAAGAAATATTAGACAAAACCATCATCTTGCAGAGATCTTACGAAAATTGTGAACTTGATGTTGGGGTTTTGAATAGCAGACATTGACATTTTCGAGTGCAGAATGTCTCATTGCACAATTCTTACGTTCCACAGTATTAAAGTGTTTTAGCACAGTGAAGCATTTTTCAGCAGTAACATTTACCTCACACAATTTACAGAATAATATCACTCCTTCCATAATGAATAGGTTTTCACTAAACTCACGAACAGAACTTTACCACTTCTCACTAGCTGAGACTTTTGTTTTAGGCATATTGAAAGCTATTGAAAGCAACTAAATGACTAAAGCTCCCTCAATAACCAAGATCATTCAATATTTTGAAAGGGGAAGGGGGAAGGAGAGAGATATGAAAAATGACAAATAACTGCAGAATTGACTCTGCTTCTGTGACTGAACCATCAAACAATAGCTCTTACCACCAGAAACATTCCATACACTATTTTTCAATGGTTCTTCAGTAGAAGTATAGTGCAGTATATCCTCAAAAATATTTCTAGAACTTACTCTGATGTTATAAAATGAAATTCAAATGAAAATTGCCAAAATATATCGTTATAAGGAGATTTTTTTCAAAATATGCCACAAAACTGATAAAAGCCTAAATCTGCATCTGTATGCCCAATAAAACCTGTGTAATTTTAATTATCATGCTTGGAAACTTGTTGAAAATACAAGACTACATGACATAGAAATTTGTCCCCCCTAGTACCATCCGATGGTATCTTACTCATGACACCATATCCTGTACACTGGATCACCTTTTAATTTAAATATGTGTGTGTGTTAGGTCATCAGCCCAGAGGCTGGTTGGATTCTCAAATAGCACCACCAAAGGTTATGCGGTTATAACGAAACCCCAAAAACCAATGGCAGCACCAAAATGAGGTAGTTTGCCATTGCTTTCCTCACTGGATCAGAAAGTACTATTGCAGCACGACTGACCCTATGAGCAGCACCTTTCATAACACTCAGATGCACTGGTCATGCTCTGAATGTCATTACTCAGCACTACCCATACCCCAGCAGCTTCCATATTGTCACAGCCATGGATGTTGACTTGGACTTCGGTGGAAGCTACACTTTACTCTGGCCTGTGCCAAGAGATGGATGCAAAAGTATTGTATCCATCAAGAATGACAGCAGGCAGAATTTAAATATAACGGATAGTAATTTGTGCATATGCAGTAACGATATTGGCATATCAAATCACCCATTCCAATCCACTAGACATACAGAAAAGCAAAAAATTTTAATTTCAAAATTCATACAGTCTGCTTTTCAATTACAGTACCACAAAATTCTTCAATGAATTTGATATCAAAATATGATATTGGTAGCAGTAAGATACCACAATAGATCACACTGGTGTGAAGATGTCCCTGTGCTAAATAAATGTTACTAACACCTGTTCGTCTAGCAAACTGGCCGTAACTTTTAAGACTAGTATGTACTTTTAACATTCCTCACTATCATAGTAAACTTCAACTTCATTTTACCAGTACAGACAGCAAAGATCAATGTAGTAACTGGACATAGCGCTGGTGCAAAGTCTAAGGAAGTACGAAAAAGAAGAAAGAATGCAGTCCTCCAACATCTGCATATCCACCTTCGCCTCTGTTGGCTAGTAGGTTATGATCCACAGAACATATGTGATGCCAAGATTTCATTGTGTTCGTTGATTTGGTGGAAGCCTTTGACCTAGTCAATAGGAACAGGCTCTTCAGAAGATCAGTTACCATTCCAAACTACTTGTATTGAGTTTTTATTCAGGAGACAGTGGATTCAAGCCCCACTGTCGGCAGCCCTGAAAATGGTTTTCCATGATTTCCCATTTTCATACCAGACAAATGCTGGGGCTGAACCATAAGGCCACACTCACTTCCTTCCCAGTTCTAGCCATGTCCTGTTTCATTGTTGCCATTCAGTGTAATATACAAGAAATAGTTGAAAAGAAAAAAATATCATTATCATCATAATAATCAGAGGTTGCTGACCATAGAGGAATCATATTGTAGGATTTGAATTTCATTATAATCTGTACTGACGAACAGTCACAATTATGGTATAACAATTGAAGGAAGGTCCACTTATTCAATACAAATTAATATTTGATGTAAATATGACACTAGTGTGGTGGGGAATGGCACAGAAAAGAACACTATTTTAACGGGTGATCTGAACTTACCAAATGCTAACTGGGAAGGGAATTCAGACGACAGAAGCCATAACCAACAATGGTGAAGAAGTTAATATGGGCAGGACAGCTAAATCAGAAAGTGAGAGAACCTTTTCTTTAAAATTAGTTTATGTCGCATCGACGCAGGTAGGTCTTATGGTGATGATGGGATAGAAAAAGCCTAGGGATGGGAAGTAAGCAGCCATTACTTTAATTAAGGTACAGACCCAGCATTTGCCTGGTGTAAAAATGGGGAAACCACGGAAAACCATCTTTAGGGCTGCTGACAGTGGGGTTCGAACCCACTATCTCCCGGATGCAAGCTAACAGCTGTGCGCCCCTACCCGCATGGCCAACTCGCCCAGTAGTGATAGAACCAACTAGATGGAAAAAATATTCCAGACGTGGTGCCAATAAAACCAGATGAGCTCTATAGAAAACTGGAGAGACAGATGGTATAGGTGATCATGAACTGTAGTTAAAAATAGTTCTGGTGGAAAGGAATGTCATAAAAGTAAGACTATTTGGTAATACTGTTTGGTTGAAAAGAGAGGCATGGGTAAATTTTTAAAAGCAATTATGATAAATGGAAAATGGTAAATAGAAATGTAAACAGCATATGTGATGGGTGTAAAGCAATTGTTGAGGAGTGTAGAAAGGGATACCAGTATGTACCTCTTAAAAGTGGTAAGGAATGGTAAGGACCCATCATAAGTTATTATAACAGGGCAATAAAGAGATTAAGAAGGAAGTACAGATTAGAAAGAAATACTGTAAAGTTAGAAATGGTTGCGGGGGAAAAGGAGAGATTGAAGGAGCTTGCTGGGAAATTGAATTTAGCGAACAAATCAACCAAGGATAACATGACGGCAAACATAATTGGCAGCCATGTGAATTCAGAAAGCAATGGAAGGATATTTATAGATAATTTAAGGCAGAAACAAGTCCCAGGAAGGACATTCCAGGGATCATTAATGAACAAGGGGAATGTGTATGCGAGGACTTATGGAAGGCAGAAGTATTGACACGGACCCAGATACCCAGAGACCAGTAAAGAATAACATCCCAAAAGAAGTCTCAAAGCAGATATAAATAACTCTTAGATGCAGTAGAAACAAAATAAATACACAACATGCTGTTCATTGTAACCAGGGCAGACGTTTAACCGTCCAAACTTGAACCCACTGGAGCCATCACTATACCCGCCTATCTAAGGTATAACAAGCTACCGACCAAAACAATAAATAACACATGATTTATTTGCACACAAGAAAGAGGATATGATTTAGGAGTTGAAGTTTAAAAATAACATACTGACAGAGTCAGATAAATAAAAAGAACCAATCTATACGTACTCACATGTAAAAATATGGTTTCTTATCTTGGTGGAGGATTTGGTGCACCCACGCAATATTAAAAACAATCTTACTTTTGACCTCCTCTCAATACCAATGGAGGCAGTGACACTCCAGCTCGTATCCAAGCCAATAACAGAAATAATGGCATGCGATTCCACATTTCGTCACGTACGAAGCGTTGTCTTATTTTCCCCATAAATCACCTCGGAGCTCAACAATTCAATCCCCAGAGTAATCAAACTCGCAATCAAGTTAGGCCATTCAGGAATCCTGAAGGAAAAGGAAACACAAGTCCAAAATGATGACGTGAACTAGCCAAGAGAAAAGGAGAGTAGAAACAGCCACACGGTTGTTAAATAATAAAATGCTGGATCCAAGCAAGCAATCAAATATTATCATGGCATTCACCGGTGAACCAAAAGAAACAATTAAACCAAGAGTTAATAATAGAAAGTTACAGACATAAAAAGGAAAAGGAATAAAGGAATAATTCATCTAAGCATTTCTCACAGGAGCACAAACATTCATGTGGAACCACATTCGCACAGGACCAGTGTGCACACGTAAGATTTTAAACCACGACCTTATAACTTCCTCTTAATAAGAACATTTTAAAATTTTAACATTCATAACATCATTCTTACTTCACTTTTAAACGTATTCAACTACAGTATGTAATGTCAGTTTGGGCAATCTACTGAAGATGATCCAATTAAAATCAAAACATGTGTAGATGTAATGAATGTGTAATTTAAGTTTTTAAAATTCACATTAGTCACAAGGTATTGAATAAGGAGGATACTGTTCAACAATAAATCATTGTTATAGTGATTTAAAGAATATTAGCCCAAAACATAATGGTGCATATGGGAAACAATGACCCTTATAAACAAGGAGTCAGAACACTTCCTTGGAGGCACGGAGAAATGATCATGTCAGGAGCCCCAAAGTTCGACACTCCTCGTAGACGAAGTCCTGCCATAGTATGCAGTGATAAACAAAAGGAGCTACAATGTTTTCACATCTTTCTCAGGCATAGAAAGAACTATCTCTTGGATATAAACCCGAAAGGACAGCTAATACTGTCTCAATCAGGGGACAGAAAACAGGAAGACATCTCAAATATAAGAGCTGTAAAATGCCATCTCGCACAAAACCCCGGAGGGGAGAAAGAAGTCAGGTCAAAACCCCAGAGAGAAGAAAAAGGCTCCACAAATAACACACACTCGAACATGCACAAATAACTCTCACACAGTTAATCACATGGGTCACTAACGCCGTGATAATTAACATCAAGACGGTACGGGCATAGGTTGAAATGTCAATCAATCAATCAATCAATCAATCAATCAATCAATCAATCAATCAATCAATCAATACTGATCTGCATTTAGGGCAGTCGCCCAGGTGGCAGATTCCCTATCTGTTGCTTTCCTAGCCTTTTCCTAAATGATTTCAAAGAAATTGGAAATTTATTGAACGTCTCCCTTGGTAAGTTATTCCAATCCCTAACTCCCCTTCCTATAAATGAATATTTGCCCCAGTTTGTCCTCTTGAATTCCAACTTTATCTTCATATCTTTCCTACTTTTATAAACGCCATTCGAACTTATTCGTCTACTAATGTCATTCCACGCCAACTCTCCGCTGACAGCTAGGAACATACCACTTAGTCGAGCAGCTCTTCTTCTTTCTCTCAATTCTTCCCAACCCAAACATTGCAACATTTTTGTAACGCTACTCTTTTGTCGGAAATCACCCAGAACAAATCGAGCTGCTTTTCTTTGGATTTTTTCCAGTTCTTGAATCAGGTAATCCTGGTGAGGGTCCCATACACTGGAACCATACTCTAGTTGGGGTCTTACCAGAGACTTATATGCCCTCTCCTTTACATCCTTACTACAACCCCTAAACACCCTCATAACCATGTGCAGAGATCTGTACCCTTTATTCTCAGTCCCATTTATGTGATTACCCCAATGAAGATCTTTCCTTATATTAACACCTAGATACTTACAATGATCCCCAAAAGGAACTTTCACACCATCAATGCAGTAATTAAAACTGAGAGGACTTTTCCTATTTGTGAAACTCACAACCTGACTTTTAACCCCGTTTATCATCATACCATTGCCTGCTGTCCATCTCACAACATTTTCGAGGTCACGCTGCAGTTGCTCACAATCTTGTAACTTAGAAAAACAAACACAGATAATGTAATTTACAGCTCCAGAAGTAAAGAAGAAAAAGTGAAGGACTTTAAATGACAGTCCTTATACAAGAATAAACTTAAAATGACAGTAAGTAAGGTGATAACTCAAAAATGCTACCCAATAAAACAAATTCATAATTTTCTCCACCATTTTTTTAAAACACTCTCTTCACATAATCACAGACTAGAACATAAAAGGAGAAAAAAGGAAGAATAAATTTCGAGGTCAGAACCCTACAGCCTCCTAGCGGTTGAGAGGGGAAATGCACATCAACTGTCAAGAAACATGTCACAGCTTTACATATGTTGGAAATTATCACTCCCTTCCAATGAACAGGGAAAAAAGAAATACATATGGAAACTGGTAGTTTTGGGTTTGGCTCAGTATTCAGTCAGCTGTATGTAAAGGTAGTTGGATGTAAGGATAATTTCCTGATAAAGGAGGCGACTAATACAGGAAAATTGCTCAAATTTACCTATGATAATAAAGACATCTACAAAAAGATACAAAAGCTAGAAAGGCAGCCGGGATTGATAAGATTTCTGGGGTTATATTAAAGGCTATGTGTTAGGATATAGTGCCATATCTGAAATGGGGAATGGTGATTACTGTTTGCATGAAGGAGTGAAACCAAATGAATGGAGAATTGCAATAGTAGCCTCAGTGAACAAGAGAAAGGGTGAAAAACATACAGCAGATAAGTACAGGCCAGTCAGCTTGACATGTGTTGTTTGTAACCTATGGGAAAGCAGTCTTTCTGATTATATTAGACACATCTGTGAAATTACTAACTGGTTTGATAGAAGGCACAAGGGCATAATGTTAGAGCCTGCTGGGCCTACAATACAGGCGGGGCCAGGCCTTTAAGGGGCCTTTTGTGGAGCTGATCAGTTCTTCTTTCATTTTTAATATGGAACAAGATTTTGCAAGCATAAGTGGCTTCAGGCAAAGTTACAGTTTTGTAGTGTTGGATCTTAGTGTCTATTGACAAGTAGTTTTTGTTATAAGCTGACCAGTTTAGAAATTGTGCTTTTTTCATTTTGTTGGTTCTATTTATCCATGTTGCTTTCTTGCTTAAGTTATGCATAATGATTTCTCCAAGGTATTTAAATTGTAGGAATATTTTATATGTTAATTTTTTGATCATTTATAGTGACTTTGTTTATGTCAAGGGGTTACATTGGCATGATCTCAGTTTTCTCAAAGGATATTTGTAATCCTATTTTTAATGTAATTTTCTGGAGACTGGTGATCTGAGCATGGACTTCTTCCATGTCAAGGGCTAAAAGAGCTAAATCATCTGCAAACCCTAGGCAGTTTGTCCTTGTTGAGGGTTTTGCTCCAATTTTGATTTTAGGTGGGTTCTCTTTTTGCCAAATTTTCATGATGTAATCTAGAACCACATTGAAGAGCAGTGGGGATAATCCATTACCTTGTCTGAGGCCTGTATTTATTGTAAAAGCATTTGACATTTCTCCCCTGAACTTTACCTTTGAAATTGTGTTGGTTAAAGTTAGTTCAATAATTTTTGTTAATTTAGGATGAAGGCAATATGATCTGAGGATTTTTAAGAGAGTGGGTCTGTGTATACTATCATATGCCTTTTTGAAATCTATGAATGAAATAAACAGCTGTTTATTTCTGTATTTGTAATATTCCATTATTTGTTTCTGGCTGAGAATTTGATCTGGGCAATTTCTGTATGGGCAAAATCCTCCTTGGCATTCTCCAAGTTGTGGTTCCAGGATGCTTTTTATCTTACTGTAAATTTTGTAAGTGCAGTCCAGAAGGGTTATTCCTTTGTAATTGTCTGGATTAGTTTTATCTCCTTTTTTGAATAATGGATGGATTACGCCTGAGGTCCAATGTTCTGGGATTTTCTCTGTGATCCACATTTTGACTTGATGCTGATGTTAATGTATGATTGCTGGTTTCCCTGCGTTTTTCCAGATTTCTGCAAAGACTAGGTCTTCACCACATGTCTTGTAATTTTTAGTTCCTTAATTGCAAATTCTACCTCATTGATAGTTGGAGAATCTATTAAAACGGGTGTGTTAGTATTTACTTCCAACATTTCCAGTGGGTCATTGCAATTTAAGTTTGTTGAATATCTCTGTGAGGATCTCTGCATTTTCTTTATTAATATGGGGTAACCTTCCTGATTTATCTCTCAGCATTAATATTGGGAGCTCATTTTTTTTTTAAGGTATTTGCCAAAGGTTTTATACTAATCTCATGATGTTTTTTGTTAAAACTCTCGTCTATCCTTTGTAAGGTATTTTTAAGATGTTTGCGTTATTTTGTCTGATGATTTTATGGGTTGACTTTCTTTGCTTTATTAATTCTAAATTTGATTTGTCTGATTTTTGGGCTTGATGATTTATTCAAGCTTGGTGTCTTCTCTCAATTGCCTGGTCACATTCTTCATACCACCATTCATGTCTTTTTCCTAGGATTTGTTGGAGCTAACTCTTCTGCTATCGATTTTAGTTTGTCAATCATCATCAATCACTACTGATCTGCATTTAGGGCAGTCGCCCAGGTGGCAGATTCCCTATCTGTTGTTTTCCTAGCCTTTTCTTAAATGATCGCAAAGAAATTGTAAAATTATTGAACATTTCCCTTGGTAAGTTATTCCATTCCCTAACTCCCCTTCTTATAAACGAATATTTGCCCCAATTTGTCCTCTTGAATTCCAACTTTATCTTCATATTGTGATCTTTCCTACTTTTAAAGACACCACTCAAACTTATTGGTTGTCAGTTCTTCTAATGTACTGTATTAGTGTTGACAGATCCTTCTCTTGTTTTCCTTCTCCCCTTAGGACTTTGACATTGTAGATTTCACAATGGTGAAATTTATCCATGCAAACTCCCTATTACCTATTAAGGTGGTAGGGTCAAATTTTTTTCTATTTTTATTTGGAGGTCCTTTCTTAACCATTTCATTTTGATCTTAACAACATAGTGATCTTCTCCCCTTAGGACTTTGACATTGTAGATTTCACAATGGTGAAATTTATCCATGCAAACGTGGTCCAGTTGCCATTCACCTTTTCGGAAATCAGGATTTTTCAAGTATTTAATTTGTGAGGTTTCCTTTTAAAGTATGTTGATTTTGAGATAAGATTGTGGTTTCTGCATAATTCAACCAATCTTTGACCATTTTTATTCATCCTCTCATGTGCTGGCCATTTTTCAATGATATCTCAGTACCTTCTTTCTTGTAAGTTACCAGTTGTGCGTTGAAATCGCCAAGTATAATTTTAACGTGTGATGGGGGTATGTTCATTAAAGTTTTATCCAGGGGATCCCAGAATTTTTGTGCTTCTTCTTTATCGTTTAGAGTGTTATTTTCCTGATTAGTGGGAGCATGAACATTGATAATTTTGTAGACTTTATCTGCAGATTTCAGAGTTAGTGTTGCAAGTCTGGGGGGTTGAGATTTAAATTCCATGACTGAATCTATGATTTTGAGATTTATTAGAAATTCATTACCAAACTGCAGACAATTTTTTCATCACTCATTTTCCAGCGATTCCTTTATACAGTGGGTACCCTTTTGATTCTATTGGGTCTTGATCACTATTCCTTATTTCTTGAAGGGCCATGATTAGAATTTTATGTTTGTCGATGATGTCAGTGACAATCTTTAATTTTCCAATTTAACACAAAGAGTAAACATTGTGTGTCAAGAAGAAAGAGACTTGTTTAGGTTTAATTCTTTGAAGTCTTTGTGTAAATTCTGGCTGTTGAGTTTTCAGATGCTCCGATCTATCATAATCTTCCAAATGACAGCCCACCGCATCCAAATGCTGTCTTTTCCGCAATATATGATTGCATTACAAGTTGTCCATTTCATGACCGTATCGATGAGTATAATCAAGAAGTTAGTATAAATAACCACCTAATCGATATTTTATTATTGCCTCAGGCAAAATTGAATATAAATTAGCACTTACAGGACATGTTTCGACCACTTAGTGGTCCTCTTCAGCTGTATAAAGAAAGAATTGAGAAGAAAAAACATTAGGACAATAAGCACAAATAATAAAAGTTCTTTGGAGACTCCTTTGTTAAAAAAATGGAGGTCATCATAATAGGACATCTTACTTCTCGTTCTTGTTTGGAAAAGATGTTTATTCTGCACTGTCTAGAGCGTCTGTCTTTGAGCGCGACCTGGTGAAGTAACGATGTGACACAGTCTGACAGTTCATGCAAAGCTCTCATAGTGCATTGGCACTGCCGGTGGCTCCAAATAGCCTACACAGTGGCCTCCATGGTATGCACTAGCCATGCGTCTTGGTGGGTGTGTTATTTACCAACTGATGAGCCCAACATAGCACACTGGGGCGAAACGCTGGCAACCAAGAATTAGTTAGGTGGAAAATTTATGTCCAATAACGGACCATTTATATTGGTATTATAAATCTAGTCATTCAGGTCAAATATTTTAGGTTCCCTGTGGGAATCCACATCTATATCATCTGATGGCCAGGCAGGCATCAATTTTTGGTAATGAGACAAAGTCTCTCATAGTTCATTGGCACTGCCGGTGGCTCCATGTAGCCTATGCACTGGTCTCCACAGTATGCAGCAGCCATGCGTCTTGGTAGGTGTGCTATTTACCAACTGAAGAGCACACTGGGGTGAAATGCTGGCAACCAGAAATGAGTTTATGTCAATAACGGATCATTTATATTGGCATTATAAATTTACTCATTTGGGACAAATATTTTAGGTTCCCTGTGGGAATCAACATCTATATCAGCAAAGTAATTTACTCAAGTATTGTCATAAAAAGCAATTCTAAGTACAAGGTCCTTGAAAAAGCATGCCAATTTTGATATATCAAATTATGAATTTTATTTTTTCAAAACACATTTAAAAAATACATAAACATGTTTATCACACATTCCCATTTCAGGCAGTGGTGGCTCATGGGGTGTAAGTTTGGTGCAGCCCAACACAGGCGCGTGTGCAGTAAATGTGTACATTTTGAATAGGTGCGTTGGATAATCTAGCTAGGAGGAAATAAGATATCAGGGTGATGTTTTGGGAAGATAATGGTCTACAAAGTGGTGGTAGTGATTACTGTTTTAAGGGGAACTACAACTAGGCAACCATCCTCTAAAGGTCTACAAATATCCACTGTATAATTTTCATGCACGTACTTTAAAAAGCACAATGTAACTATAAAATTAACTAAAAAACAAATAATACATTTGGTAACATACTGTATATTGCTTGTTCGTTAAATCTATTCTTCAGTCCTTTAAAGCAACGAGCTTGTCAATGATGTCATTGTCATTGAGCAGTGACTCCTTCTGGGATATGGTTGCCAGCACAGTCAGCTTCTCCTAGGATGTTGAAATCCTTAAGCAGGTTTTTATCCGCTTAAGGCACGAAAAGCTTCTTTCTACTGAGGAGCTGGTAGACGGTATAATATGTATTAAACAAAATAATTTATGCACTTCTTTGAACATGTCCTTGAGTTCATTTTTATTGAGTGACAGAATTATTTCCTCCAAACTGGTATTTTTTTAGGTACAATCAGAATAGATATACTGAAGTTCATTTTTTAACCCGTGTATGTCAAATATCATGGGATAAGAGATTTGTAAGTTCTCTGGAGCATTAAGAGGGAGGGTTTTAGAAAATTCTTCAAAATTAGAGCTATCTCTGAAACAAAGAAATTGGAGCTTCTGCATATCTTGCAATCCTGTATCAATTTCTATGGAGACTAAATCCAGTATCTGAGAATAAAGCACTCGATACTTAAGAAAAAAATAATTTTCTGTTTTTAAAGCAGATGTCCTTTTAGTTCAATTATGGTTTATTTCTCAGCCGTATGAAAATAGGTTTCAAATGTTTCTTCATTCCTTTTACCCAGTATCAGATGCCGTGTGGTGCTTAGTTTTGAAAGGTAGAAGTAAACATCCAGAGACTTCTTTTAGAGCACGTTAAATAAATATTAGTAAGCTCAAAAATGTCACTGAATACTATTGATAAAAATGTGAACTGGAAGCAATTGAAGTTGTTATACAACCCCTCTGATTGACGAATGTTGGTTTTGTTTTTGTTTTTTTCGTCTAACTGAGGATCGTACATAAGTCTTTCAAAAATTTCTTTCAATCCCTCCCACTCCTCAATAACCACGTTCAAAAGTTTCCCATATGATGACCAACGTGTATCCACACCAGATGATATTCGCTTCACAATTACTGAATCAGCGATGAAAGTTCTTTTGGCTGATGAATAAAAAAATGAAGGAATACCACCAAGATTCACAAAATAATATGGCACTCTGATATGTTGATATACTTTGCTTTACCACTAGATTTAATCGGTGCACCAAACAAATGCTTGAGGGGCATCTTCCTTGACCTTAGTTTAAAGACCATTTCAATGACCTGCCACGACACTAGCTCCGTCATAACACCGGGCAATCAATTTAGTTTTGTAGGAAAATTCGCTCCAAACAGTCTGCAGCAAGTTTAATAAAGTAATTGCCGTAAGGTCCTAACTAACGTTTAAAAAAAACAAGAAAGCATTCAACTAGCGTACCTTTGTGGGTAATATACCAAAGTATCACCGAACACTGCGATTTCTTTGTGATATCAGTTGTATCATCAACCTGAACTGAAAAGAAAGAGGTTTCTAAAATTTCATCTTTCACAGCATCCCTAATGAAGGTATAGATGCAGTCTATTAACTCACATTGTATAGTTTTCGATTCTCCGCTAAAAACTTTCTTTATAGAAGCATAACGCTGTTGCATTTCTAATGAGCTGTTGGAGACTAGAAGTTTCAACAGTTCTTTGAAATTCCCTCTATTTAAGGAGGAGTCGCCCTCACCACTGCCTCTAAATGCCATTTCCTGCTTAGAAAGTAATAAAACTGCATCGATTGGTAATCGCATGAAAAGTCTGTTAAGCCTCACATTCTTACTAAATTTTGTGATGTGTAGACAAGCATTTACTCTTAAAGCGTCATCAATTTGATTCAGATTCTTTTAAGTTCTTTAAATCCCACAGCATTTTTTTATATGCTCCGAGGAACCTTCGTGCTTTTGGCAAGACCTAGTAGCATAGGACATATAACCGGGCGAGTTGGCCATGCATGTAGAGGCGCGCGGCTGTGAGCTTGCATCCGGGAGATAGTAGGTTCGAATCCCACTATCGGCAGCCCTGAAGATGGTTTTCCGTGGTTTCCCATTTTCACACCAGGCAAATGCTGGGGCTGTACCTTAATTGAGGCCACGGCCGCTTCCTTCCAACTCCTAGGCCTTTCCTATCCCATCGTCGCCATAAGACCTATCTGTGTCGGTGCGACGTAAAGCCCCTAGCAAAAAAAAAAAAAATAGGACATATTTTCAAGTCCTGTGTGATTCCAGACTCCCTGTTTCACTCCGACAATAAGACAAGGGCAACAAATGAGTTTCTGAAAATAATGACTAGCGCATAACCACGGATAACTACTATACAAAGATCCCTGGAAATTTTGCATGTGCATCTTTCCGGAGACAGACCCACTTATTTTCTGATAAATCAAAATTGGTTGGGAACAATTGCTTGATAAAATTTCCTTTTCATCCTCCTCCTTCCATTTCAAAAGCAGAGTTTCTCTTAAAATACAAACTAAAACCATGGAGGGTTCCTTGTTAAAACATACCTTGGAGGGAACACTATTCCTTCACACTATAAGAAAAGATTTAAATACTATATATAAGCACGACCTCTCACACTACATATTTATATCCCTAATGAATTTCAAATGCACTTCCTCTCCAAACATCCATACGATAATAATTATCCCATGCTTCACACAGTTACTATAAAAACGCCAAGAGTTCACCCTTTGAGCTGTGCTGCTAAATGCTCTTCAAAAGCGCTTATTTTATTTAGAGTTCACTCACAATTAATCCGCCACACAGCCACGATTCATCACATTATGACAATGGACATTTATTTTCACTATAAAAGAATACTCCATGCACCACAGGTTCAAATGTATAACAAGCTTCTTGTTACAGCTGTTGTAACAGTAGCCACAACTCTTGCGACAAAATATACTTTGTTTAGAATTAAGAAATAAAATGTCAAATTCACACTTTAAATCTTTTCTGATAGTGTGAAAGAATAGTGTTCCCTCCAAGGCATGTTTTAACATGGAAACTTCCATGGATTTAGTTTGTATTTTGAGAGAAACTCCATTTTCGAAATGGAAGGAGGATAAAATCACTTTGATTGTGCTTTAGCGTGAGATTGAGATACTAACATTGGCAGCGCTGTAGGAGCTCGCAGGTGTTCAACCTAAACTGAGAGGCTGGGTTACATATTTGGGTGTGTTCGGATAATACCATCCCAGCTCGTGCCAACCAGCCGAATATCCCAGTGCCTCGATGGACTGCACCAAGCAAAATATAGCCGTATGCGTACTGATGGCAGTCTTGAACGTTGTTATGGCAACCGTTGTGTTACACGTCACAAGTCAGCTCCCACTGCTGTGAGCATTGAGAGGGCTGCACTCAGACCGCAAGGCGCACTCGTAAACGAAACTAAATGCGGTGCTTGCTTTATGAGCGCTACACCGGTTGAGTAATCACAACATATAAGGCACAGTCTTCGGTTTTTTAAACAAATATGTTTTAGAGACAAAATATTACGATGCAGAAAATGATAGACAATAGTTTTGAGAAATGTTAGTGCAGCCAGGCTGTACATGATGCACGTGAAAAGCCGCTACTGATTTCAGGTATGGCAAACGACATCTGGCATATGACCTCCCCTACTGCACTGGCATGCAAGAACCCTGTCCATGAAATTAGTTATAACTGCCTGATAAGATTCCACCTGGATTTCGGCAATAAATTGTTGAATTTCCTCTTTTAACTCGAGGATGCTTTGGGGCTTATTGACATACACCCATGATTTAAGATAACCCCAAAGGAAACAATCGAAAGGGGTTAAATCACATGACTTTGGTGGTCATTGTTGGTCATGCAAGATGAGGTGATCAGGAAACCGCTCATGGAGCAACTCAACGCCTAGAACTTTCAATGTTCACTGTTGAACCTGTTTCATTTAACTTTTTCTATAAGTCTAGCAAGTGTCGATTTATTCAGTGCTTCATTATGCCCTAGAATCGTGTGAAGACATCTGACAGTTGCTGCATACCTTTCCCCGTTCCCATAAAATGGTTTAACGTTTTCACAATTAGCACATCGTGCACAATAGTTAACTGCTCCATGACTAGGCACACATTGAAGAAAGGTGAGAAATTTAGACTGTAGCAACAATCAGAATGTTTATGGAAACTGAAATGATATGCAACAATGTCTATAACCGAGAAACAAAAATATATTGCGCAATTCTAAACCGGTGCACTTTTTGAAGGACCCTATACATCACCACACTGCAGCTTCAGGTAGTATGCATGTGTAAGGCATATGAAAATGTTCTACATACAAAAAGCAAATATTCTCACAATGGAAAATATTGTAATGTGTTTCAGTGAAGCCATAGTCATTCATCATTAACTACTTCCTGAGCTATAAACATCAAATATTCAACTTTTTTTTACTTTTTAACACTAGAATGGCTGAGAATCTTACATTCCTACAACAGCAGTAAAGGGTCAGAAATGCTTGGAAATGTTCAAAATAGAAGATAATAAGAGATGTATTTTCTTCAACTGTGTTTTTGACAAATTTATTTTACACACAAAGACCTGACATTAGTGTATGAACTGATGGACACATGAATAACCACAAACAACTGCATCATGTTTCTGTTTCTCTGAGGAGTTTTCACAAAATTAACCAGCTGAACACCGTTTGTTAGTCATCCACATTGCAACAGTTATACATTTTCAGTAATCCTTTAAGAAAATTAAAAGCATTCTAAACACAGTTTGCACACACAACTTATACTTTCATGCACATTTTCCCCACACTGCATTGAGACACTTGCTGCAGACATCGCTAGACTTGTTGCCTTTAACTTGGCACTTCTTCCGCTTCATAGATGGACACAGTCCTTCAGCCTCCTCTTGTTGTTGTTGTTGTTGTTGCCCTTGCTTGCTTTATTTTCCTACCGGTTACTTGCTTATAAATGACCCAAGCATTGATAGCTGTTAGGTCCAGGATATTGTAAACGACATGCATTGGCCAACTCCTGCATACAGCCTTGGTGGTATATTTACGACACATTTGATCATCCACATCTACCCCATGTGTCGTACCATTGTAGAAAATTACAGTTTCTGGCTTCTTCTTTTGTACTGTGCTCATTGTTGCTTGAGTGTGCTGTGTGCTAAAAATAAGGACGTTCTTGTTCTTCTTCTCTTGGTACACTGTCAGGGTGAACTGTGTGTTCCCAGTCTGTCGCAAGATGGTTGTAGAGTATAATTCAGACTTGGACTTCTGCACCTCAGTAGGGATTTCCCAATGAATGAGGTTGATTGGTTCCCACTAACGAAATATTTTTCTTTTGGGGATTTTTAGCAAGTTGGAGAGATGTGAAGATGCCATCTGTCCTCATGTTTCTGCCTTGGTTTAGAAATGGCTCCATGAGGCAAAGAACGATGTACTCTCCCAGTAGCTACTTATCCGGATATGCATCAATTTAACCAGGGTATGGAAAGGCGTTGCAGATGTATTTTGAAGCCACATCTCCAACAATCCAGAATTTGAGTACATACTTGTTTGTCATAAACTGGGTAAATATGTCACCTGATTTTGCTGGGAAGTAACTGTTCATCAACAGTAATATTTTCACTAGTGTCCGACTCGTTGGCTGAATGGTCAGTGTACTGGCCTTCAGTTCAGAGGGTCCTGTGTTCGATTCCCGGCCGGGTCGGGGATTTTAATCTTCATTGGTTAATTCCAATGGCCCGGGGGCTGGGTGTTTGTGCTGTTTCCAACATCCCTGCAACTCACACACCACACATAACACTATCCTCCACCACAATAACATGCAGTTACCTACACATGGCAGATGCTGCCCACCCTCATTGGAGGGTCTGCCTTACAAGGGCTGCACTCGGCTAGAAATAGCCACACGAAATTAAATTAAAATTTTCACTAGGGCAGTAACAGTGAAGGAAATTTTCTACAAATTTGTCCCAGATTTCAGAGGCAACCTGTTAGCTGGCAGGTGCTCAGCTCAGGTTGATTTCTCATCAAAACAGAGGAATCTGACAAGCTCTTTAAATCTATTTCTTGATCTATAGTGTCCTTCATGAATTGCTATCCATAAAATCATGATCATAGATCATCCAGACAAACATTTTGAACACAGAACACCCTAGGTATTCATGATGACAATCATAGCCTCCAACACCTCGAGCAACATGGTCCAGTCTGTGTTATTGAGTTATTTCTGAGAATTTGATTCTGTGCATCGTTTCATTACAGGAGGCATCGTTTCATGAAAGAGGAGACGAAAGGCTCTAATGAGAGAGTCATCAATTCTGTGGTAAGCATATGTGGTGGGACCGCCCGCTTCAGGGCGTTCACTGCAAGCTGCCTTCCAGATGAAGAGTTTGAATCCAAGACCTCCCACTCAGTTCTGCTTCGGGCAACCATCTTCACTGATGAAACACCTGAAACCGAGACATTTGAAGCGAGTTTGAAGGCAAATTAGCACTTTCAACATCTCCTGCAGATAATTATTATTATCATTATCATTATAATCTTTGTCCTCACTAGTCTTGCTTGTCTCAAGCAAAAAATCATCTGAATCAGATAGTTCACTTTCAGACTCAACATCTAAATTTTCTTGTCAGTAGAAAGATGATTGTAACATGACATGTCTACAAGAAGAACACTTTCTGAATGATGAGACGAATACAATAATCCCGCTAACTGGAACACTCATCGAACAGTAAGAGCTCAACAATACTAATAATCCAGGCTGGGTACACACTGTTGTCTGACAGTGCAAACTGCTGCATTGTAATAAGGAATTCTACAGGTGTCAAAATGACCCTTTCCACTGTCCAAGGTATATCACATCAAAAAACTATGAAAATTTAAGTATTTTGCTGGGTGTGATACGTCACCATAAACAGGACAAAAGACTACGAAAAGTCAAGATATTTGAAGAGGAATGACACAAGAGTGTCATTATTAAAGAGAAATTGAAGGCGTGTGTCATTTTGACCCCTTCTGCTGTGCTAGTATTAAATAGTGCATTATTTTAATGCCATATGTATTCAGGGACCTACCAGTACCCCTTTAAACAACAAGCATCATTATCATCATGAATGAGGTCCAACGAAGATTTCAAGTTGTCATTGGTAATTATTTATATCCAAAACACAAAATATATCCATTTTAGTTTTTTTCCTTTCAAGCACTAGCTCTCGTGGATGTACAATAAACATGCACAGAATATGAAGTCCTGGTCTCTCTGAAATATTTTTTGGGGGCAGAAGGGTCCTGGGCCCCATAGAGTTGGCACCCCTATGTAGGGGCATTATCTAATAATAATAATAATATTAATAATAATAATATTAATAATAACAACAACAACAACAATAATAACAATAATAATAATAATAATAATAATAATAATAATAATAATAATAATAATAATAATAATAATAATAATAATAATAAAGTCACTTTAACTTTCTTATGTCTCTTTTCCTTTCCTTCAATAGGAGGTGTAAATATGTGATGGGATTAGTTGTTTTTCATCAGTAATAAGTTTTTCCTTGCTTTCACTTTCACAGAAAGCTGGTGATAACTTCCTTGTACCCAACGATACTACACCAGTAGTAAACAATTGACCACCATCTGGATTTCTGTTTAAACATTATCTTTTGTCATATAACTGGCCCAGATATAACATTAGTGACCCTTTAAGCACAAATACATTCAACCCATGTCCAACCATGTCACAAACTTTCTGAATGTCGACCATAATACAAGGTGTCCGGGTCAAAGATATAATAATATAAAATTTAATAACTTGTGAAATAATGGAGATATTTATTGGCGGTTTGTTTCTACAACTAGGGCACCTCAATATGTTTTCTGTGTTCGCTTACAGTGGCATGGTACTACATGCGCATGTGCATAATTGCATTGTTCACGAGAAGCGCGCCAGTAACCATGTGGACTCCACAGCAGAAGGTGTTCTGTGTGCTTTTGCTCGTGGAGAAAAAATCCGTTACACTAGTACAACGTAGATTTCAGCATGAGTATGGACTGTTACCAACTGATGATGTTCCCACTTATGTAACAATCATGAAATGGGACAGGCCCCTTTGAGAATCTGGGACCTTGCTGTCGATGTCGGGCCGCCACGCCAAGCATGCATTTCAGAGGCTACTGTTGATTTAATCCGTGAGTCCTTCAAGTGGAGCCCTCGTAAGTCAATTCGACAAGCAAGTAGGCAGTTACAGTTACCTCATTCGACAGTACACGATGTCATCCACAAAAGGTTGCGCCTACGGGCGTACAAACTGAGCTTCGTCAGAAAATCAAACTTCAGGACAGGCCGCTATGGAAGGCATTCGCAGAGACAATTCTGGCACAAATTGATGGAAACGAGGCATTCCTCAATTCGGTCTGTTTCTCGGATGAAGCTACATTCTATATTTCCGGCACGGTAAACAAGCACAATTGCCGCATATGGGGATCTGAACCCTCCAACGTAGTGATAGAGTTAGAACGAGACTCTCCGAAAGTGAATGTGTGGTGTGGATTGTTGAAGGACAGGGTTATTGGCCCATTCTTCTTTGCGGAGCCTACAGTTAATGGAACACGTTACTTAGACATGTTGGAGCAGTATGTTGTGCCACAACTTCCTCATGATGTGATCTTCCAGCAAGATGGTGCACCATGCCATTATGCGGAAGTTGTGAGGGATTTCTTGAATCATGAGTTCCCAGATTGCTGGATTGGGAGAGATAGTCCATCAATTGCTTGGACCCCTAGAAGCCCCAACGTTATGCCACTTGATTTTTTCCTGTGGACGTTTGTCAAGAATCAAGTGTACCAGACACCAGTTTGTGATCTACCAGATCTGCGTCATCGCATTTGTGCAGCTATCGCAAATGTTACGCCTACAATGCTGCAGAACACTTGGAGAGAAGTGGAATACCAATTAGATGTCTGTCGCGCCACTAATGGTGCGCATATCGAGGTTTATTAGGTATGTAAACAAACATTTTGAGTTACCCTACTTGTAGAAACAAACCGCAAGTAAATCCACTACTTCTCAAGTTATTAAATTTTATATTATTATACCTTTAACCTGGACACCTTGTACACTGACTGACAGAGCAAATGCAACACCAAGAAGGAGTGGTCAGAACTTTATGCCAATTGCAGGGTAGACTGACGTCACTGAGGTATGCTCATGATGTGAAATGCGCCGCTGTGCTGCGCACGTAGCGAACGATAAATGGGACACGGCGTTGGTGAATGGCCCACTTCGTACCGTGATTTCTCAGCCGACAGTCATTGTAGAACGTGTTATCGTGTGCCACAGGACACGTGTATAGCTAAGAATGCCAGGCCGCCGTCAACAGAGGCATTTCCAGCAGACAGACGACTTTACGAGGGGTATGGTGATCGGGCTGAGAAGCGCAGGTTGGTCGCTTCGTCAAATCGCAGCCGATACCCATAGGGATGTGTCCACGGTGCAGCGCCTGTGGTGATGATGGTTGGCGCAGGGACATGTGGCACGTGCGAGGGGTCCAGGCGCAGCCCGAGTGACGTCAGCACGCGAGGATCGGCGCATCCGCCGCCAAGCAGCGGCAGCCCCGCACGCCACGTCAACCGCCATTCTTCAGCATGTGCAAGACACCCTGGCTGTTCCAATATCGACCAGAACAATTTCCCGTCGATTGGTTGAAGGAGGCCTGCACTCCCGGCGTCCGCTCAGAAGACTACCATTGACTCCACAGCATAGACGTGCACGCCTGGCATGGTGCCGGGCTAGAGCGACTTGGATGAGGGAATGGCGGAACGTCGTGTTCTCCGATGAGTCACGCTTCTGTTCTGTCAGTGATAGTCACCGCAGACGAGTGTGGCGTCGGCGTGGAGAAAGGTCAAATCCGGCAGTAACTGTGGAGCGCCCTACCGCTAGACAACGCGGCATCATGGTTTGGGGCGCTATTGCGTATGATTCCACGTCACCTCTAGTGCGTATTCAAGGCACGTTAAATGCCCACCGCTACGTGCAGCATGTGCTGCGGCTGGTGGCACTCCCGTACCTTCAGGGGCTGCCCAATGCTCTGTTTCAGCAGGATAATGCCCGCCCACACACTGCTCGCATCTCCCAACAGGCTCTACGAGGTGTACAGATGCTTCCGTGGCCAGCGTACTCTCCGGATCTCTCACCAATCGAACACGTGTGGGATCTCATTGGACGCCGTTTGCAAACTCTGCCCCAGCCTCGTACGGACGACCAACTGTGGCAAATGGTTGACAGAGAATGGAGAACCATCCCTCAGGACACCATCCGCACTCTTATTGACTCTGTACCTCGACATGTTTCTGCGTGCATCGCCGCTCGCGGTGGTCCTACATCCTACTGAGTCGATCCCGTGCACATTGTGTAACCTGCATATCGGTTTGAAATAAACATCAATTATTCGTCCGTGCCGTCTCTGTTTTTTCCCCAACTTTCATCCCTTTCGAACCACTCCTCCTTGGTGTTGCATTTGCTCTGTCAGTCAGTGTATAATCAGACGTGATTATTTAAAGAGTTTCACATTTATCACACCAGAATTTAGCCTCTAGTCAGTGTCCACAAACTGGCTGACATGTGATGTAAGAGCGCAGAGTGGTCAGGTGCTTCAATCATAGAGTGCGACGAAGGGACTGCCTCACTTTGTAGTAGGCACGTGCACTGCCGTACATAGTGATGTTGGTAGTGGTATAGTACATTATATAAGCATGGATGAACCAGGCACATCACAGTGCGACAAGCTACCTATGCCTCCGATCAATTTATTTTTATGGGAAGATCTACTGTATATTTATTTGTTGAAAATGAAAAGAATGCTACAGCTAAATGTTTAATTTGCAGAAAAGAAGTACAGTATGTTAAAAAAAAATTACAGTGCCACTATAGTTTGTATCACGCTACAGATTATAATCAGTATCAAGGTGAAGAATGGGTACGTGTAATTTTAGAACTGAAAGATAAATTAAATAACCCGGTTGAGCATTCGATCAGTGTGTCAGCAGTTCTGTTGAGTTTTAAAATTTCATATTTAACTACAAAGAAAAACTGTTCAGTGATGGTGAACTTGTTAAGGAATGTTTAATTCTATAACACTAATATAGTTGGTCT
Source organism: Anabrus simplex (assembly GCF_040414725.1). Classification (NCBI taxonomy): domain Eukaryota; kingdom Metazoa; phylum Arthropoda; class Insecta; order Orthoptera; family Tettigoniidae; genus Anabrus; species Anabrus simplex. Next base: position 231,467,143 of record NC_090271.1, on the reverse strand, counting down.
GTTATTGGACATTATAAATTTTCCAGCTAACTCATTCCTGGTTGCCAGTGCATACCGACATCTTTATCATCTGATGGCCAGGCAGGCATCAATTTTTGAAAATGAGACAAAGTCTCTCATAGTGCATTGGCACTGCTGGTGGCTCCAACTAACCTACGCAGTGGCCTTCGTGTTATGCACTAGCCATGCATCTTGGTAGGTGTGCTATTTACCAACTGATGAGCCCAACTTAGCACACTGGGGTGGAACGCTGGCAACCAGAAATGAGTTACATATCTGGAAAATTTATAATGTCGAATAATGTCCAACTATATTGGTATTATAAATTTACTCATTCGGAACAAATATTTCAGGTTCCCTATGGGAATCAACATCTTTATCGTGTTTAATTCTAGCCAGTGAGGAGTTTTGTCCAAATATCACTGAAGAGTTTGAAGTTACCAGCTTGTCCCTGCAAGCAGTGTTAAGAAGAATTCAAGACCTCTCTGACGATGTCCACCTGCAATTATTAGAACTGACGAAAAGCTTCTGGGCATTCTCCTTAGTAATTGACAAGAGCACAAATATTCCTGACATGGTCCAACTAGCCATTTTCATAAGAGGGGTTGACAGAAACATTACAATTTGGGAGGAACTACTGGATTTAGTACGCATGAGGAATACCACGAAAGGCGACATTTTCAACTGCATTTTAAGTGTTGTTGAAAATGCTTCCTTGCCATGGAACAGACTAGTTTCATTAGCAACAGATGGCACACCTTCTATTGTAGGACGTAATACTGGACTAGTTGGGTTCTTATCATTAAAAAAATGAACTCTTAAAATAGCTCACACACTTATTCCTATTCACTGTATCATACATTTAGAAAATCTACGTGCAAAAAACCATTGAACTGAACAACATAATGACCACAGTGGTTAGAATCACAAACCTCATAAGATCAAGGGCCTTACACCATCGCCAATTCAAGGAAGTCCTAGCAGAAAGTGACAGAGAAATTGGTAATTTGCCTTATCATTGTGCTGTTTGTTGGCTTAGTCGAGGCAAAGCACTCGATACGGTTTTTCAACTACGACAAGATATGGCTACATTTATGGAGCGACAAAATGTGCCAGTTCCCGAACTACAAGATCGCAGGTGGATTTGTGGATTTAACAGGTTATTTTAACATGTTTCTCTCCAGGGAAAGGGTTTAATAATTACATAAATGTTTGATAGAGTGAAATCGTTCAAATTAAAATTGTGTCTGTGGGAACATTAGTTTGTGAACAGAACTAATCCACATTTTTAAAAGCTGCTTACAGTGTTTTAATGTCCTACAGAAAGGATATTGATAAGTATATCAAAATCATAAAAAACCTTTATTCAGAATTTGATTCTAGATTTAACAATTTGGAGTGTATGGAAACAAATTTTCAACTTTTAACCACGCCATATTCAGTTGTTGCAGACAACATTGATCCAGACCTGCAGTTAGAGTTTATAGATTTACAGTGTGATAGAGAACTAAGGGATAAATTTGAAAATAAGAAGGGTTTGTGTGACTTATAGACATTTTTCACAAAAAAAAAAAGGATTCCCAGATTACATAGATTTGCAGCAAGAATGTTGAGTATTTTTGGTTCCATGTATGCCTGTGAACAACTCTTGCCTATTTTAAAGCACCGAAACAAAAACAAAGAAGCCACTTATCAAATCACAATTTGAAATGTACCGGTACTCTTAAACTTTGTGTTCCTCAAACATTAACTCCGAATATTGAAAAACTAGTAAATGAAAATAGAGTTCAAAAATCAAAGAAATGCACAAGCAGCCACTGAGTATCTATGTCATGATATAAAGCGTATGTTTTGAGTTTACAGATTATCCTTTGTACTATTTTTGTTGTAAAACTCTACTGTTTGTTACTAGCACTCATTTTACAGTGGATGATTTGTAAAACATAGCAATTTTGTTTGTTTCACTATCAGTTTTGAAGATGTACCGAAAAAAGCAAGTTCAGTTTGTACAACTAGAAATAAAGTTGCTGTATAATTCTTATTCTACTTCATAAAGTTATGCTACAATACAATGAAGTATGTGAAGAGAAATAATGTTATTAGCTTCATGTCTCACTAACTATATTTTTACGGTTTTTGGAGTGAAGAGGAACATGTACAACACATACCGCCAGTAGTGGCAATTAGGGGGAGAGAGGGGGGCAGTTGCCCCTCCCCCCTCCACAACTTTGTGGAGAAAACATTACATTTTTATTCCATTTTAGCCGGCTCAAACAAGGAATTGTAGGAATTATTTTTAAAAAAAGCAATTTGTATAAGTAATGTTGTCTAACAGACAATCCTTTCCTTTATTTTCATTAATTATTAACAAAATTATTAGCGATAGTACGCACAAAATGTCATTCATCGCAGTTAATGGATTTGTATACCGCCACAACAAGTAGTGGAGACTTTGCATGTCCTGTGAGGAAGGGTAACAGCGGTACATTTTTTTGCTAAGGTCATGGACACACGTCAGTCCGGCAGTCTCTTTAGTGTCCATTAGTTTCTTAGTGTGTAGTCAAATACTAAATGATTTTTAATTGTATAATCATGCCGTACTTCTATTTAATTCTTATTTTTTTGTTATTCTTGTATCAGAAACACACATATTATACGTGGTTATGATTACTATATTACATTTGCCCAAAACTTGGCCACTTCCACTGCATTTTTTGATGTTTGATATAGTTCATCTTCTGTGCAGGAAGCTGGACATAGTCGACATTGGAGCATGTTGGACGTTCTGATCTTCTCCGCAGTCACATTAATCTCAGTCTCATACGTAGGCCTATTACACTTGGTGCACCAGCAGTATAGACTTTGATTATTTAATATATTTTTTATGTTCCTCAAACTATAAAAGCAGCGCTGAGTGGCTCAGATGGTTGTAGTGACTACTATTTTACCCTTACTAAATTGTTTTTGTTCATGGTGTGGGTTACTGTAGTCACGTCCTAGTTCGTGAACCATGGGCAACGGCTGAGTGGCCTAGTAAGTGGTCCTCAGAGTCGGGATACCAGTTGCTATGGAATGGGAGTAGGCATCTTGGACATATTCTGAGTCATGGCCCTCCTTGTGCTCGGGCGGCTGGGACTATACAATCCACCGGTGGTCCATAACCCGTTAGAGGAGAGATCCTCACTTGGACTCTGGGCAAGTAGGGTAGCATACTGCTTCATGAATTTACCGAGCTCAGAACATTTCAAGCAAGCCTCGGACCTATGGGAGTAATGGAGTCCCACTCCCATCTGACAGGCAAGAGACTCCTTGGAAACAATTTGGCAAACGAAATGGAATTTGATGGGGAGCTATCAATATTAATGGGGCTTATGGAAGAAAGAAAGTAGAACTGGCTAAGTCAGCTAAGAGGATGCATCTGGATATGCTAGGAGTAAGTGATATTCGGGTAAGGGAAGATAACGAGCAAGATATAGGAGATTATAAAGTGTATTTGACGGGTGTTAGAAAGGGAAGGGCAGAGTATAGGGTAGGGCTGTTTATCAGGAATACCATTGCATGCAACATAGTTTCTCTTAGGCACATAAATGAGCAAATGAAGTGGGTAGATTTGTCAGTTGGAGGAATTAGGACGAGAATTGTCTCAAAGTATTCACTATGTGAGGGTGCAGATGAGGATGAAGTTGACAAGTTTTATGAAGCATTGAGTGACATCGTGGTCAGGGTCAACAGCAAGGATAGAATAATGCTAATGGGCGATTTCAATGCAAGAGTTGGGAATAGAACTGAAGGATACGAAAGGGTGATTGGTAAATGTGGGGAAGATATGGAAGCTAAAGGGAATGGGAAGCATTTGCTAGACTTCTGTGCTAGTATGGGTTTAGCAGTTACGAATACATTCTTCAAGCATAAGGCTATTCACCGTTACACATGGGAGGCTAGGGGTACCAGATCCATAATAGACTATATCTTAACCGACTTCAAATTCAGGAAATATGTTAGGAATGTATGAGTTTCTGGGTATTTTTCTATGATACAGACCATTATCTCATCTGCCTTATTTATTTATTTCATTTCAATATAGGCACCTGAGCCAAGGCTCTTCTTGGTGCAATACAAATAAATGACAATGGCAGCTATATTCACAATCTGATTACAAAATAAAATACAGTAAGTATATAATTTAACATGGTGTAAGAGATAAGATAGGACAAAGCTTCCTAACCATAATTACCATACTACTTCAGGTATTTAGTTAGATTACTTTTGAAGATAGATAAAGTTGGTAACATTTTTATATTTTTTGGAAGCGAGTTATACATAGTTATAGAAAAATGCCAAAGAGAGTTTTGACCATAACTAGTGGAATGAATCTGATTGTAGTGAATATTATAAATAATTCTTGTTTCATAATTATGAATCTGTGAAATGGTAATTACTGATGTGTTTGAGCGGACTAATTTGTTTTGAATTTTATAGATCATAATTATAGAAGCCTTTATGCGGAGGTTTGGAATTGATAATATATTACAATATTTATACAGATCTTTAGTCGGTGTCAGAATGGGCAGTTTGAAAATTATTTTTAGTGCTCTCTTCCTAAGGACCTCTACCTTTCCAAATAATTCTTTATTACAGCATGCCCAGACATGTATCATATAAGAGATGTGGCTTTCAATAAGAGCATAGTAAATACTCTTCAACAACCCACGAGAAAACTTATATCGCAATCTACTGAGGATACCAATCACAGGGATAATTTTATTACAGATAGTCTCCACGTGATTACTCCACGACAGATTTTCATCTATAATCAGTCCTAAGAATTTAGTACTGTGCACTTTCATTACTCTTTGATTGAAGAAAAGCAGATTTTTATCCAAATTTAATACATATAAAGGTTTGTGAAAATTTATGTAGTTTGTTTTTGTTAGATTGATAGTTAATCGGTTGGAATTAAGCCATGTTTCAAGTAATCGAATATCCTGCTGCATATTTTGTTCAAGTTCATGATTGCTAGAGCCTGTATAACAAATATTAGTGTCATCAGCAAAAATGGATAGTCTTCCATTTAATTTAAGGTGACCAATATCATTAATGAAGATAAGAAACAATAAAGGCCCAAGCACAGAACCCTGAGGCACACCAATTGAGATCACCTTCACATTACTCTGATTATTATTACATGTAACAAACTGCTCCCTATTAGAGGGGTAATCAACAAACCAATCCAATGCAATGCCTCTAATGCCTGCTGCTTCTAATTTATGTAATAAAATTTTATGATCAACTGTGTCAAAAGCCTTTTTAAGATCTATAAATAAACCAGCTGCTAACATACCTGAGTCTAAAGCTTGTTGTAGTTTAATAATAATATCCTCAATAGCATTACTGGTACTCGAGTGTGGTAGGAAACCATACTGAAATTGATAAAAATATTTAATATTTAACAAAAAATCTAATAATCTTTTTTTAACCACTTGTTCTAAAATCTTAGATAAAGGAGGTAGTACGCAGATTGGTCTGTAATTACTTACACCAAATTTATCCATGCCTTTATAGATTGGTACAACTCTGGCGATTTTAAGTTTGGCTGGTACTTTACCCTCTGATAGAGATTTGTTAACTAATTTTGTGATGTGAGGTATAATAAATTTGGAGAGTCTCTTTACAAGAATATTACTAATACCAAAACAGTCAACACTACAACTGTTTTTAAGATTATTAATTATTTGTTCAATTTCATTTTCATTAGTAGGGGTTAAAAATAAGGAATTAGATGGGCCAGGCTCAAGGTGAGGGTATTTACACTGAGGAATTTTCTTAGCTAAAGACAGACCCATATCAGTGAAATAGTTATTAAATATAGTAGAAATTTGACTAGAATCAGTCACCAACTTATCATTTACTTTGAGTTGTATTTCTTCATTGTTACTGTTATTAGTTGTTAGAATATTATTAATAACTTTCCACTGATTATTTGTGCTGTTTAACTTATTGATATAATAATTATTTTCTAGATCTCTTTTCATTCTAGTAACCCTGTTACGTATGTCTTTATAGTCTTGTATTAACTGCTGTGAAACATAGCCACATCCCATACTAAATCTCATCTGTTGTCTTTTAATTTTATAATATAATTTATTTTTTTGTTTGATTAAATTTAACAGCTCTGAAGTAAACCATGGGCAAAAGGGTCTAACTTTCTTATTTAGATTAGGACTTTCAGTTTTAACTAAAGCAGTACTTTCTTTAAAATATGTCATTAATTTATTTGTTATGATATCCGAGCTATCCTCTTCATTTATAGTTAATGGCGTTTGAGACATGTATTTTTCCATAGATGGGACATGGTATTTTGTAGGTTGAATTACATAATTTCTTTGTGTATTCATTTTGGGTGTAATATTAATATCCAAGATTAATAAATTGTGATCACTCAGATCATTTATTATGTTATATATTTTATATTTGCAGATTATGTTTATGTAAAAATGATCTATAAGTGTACTAGTTGTCAATGAAATTCTAGCAGGAAAGACAGTGTTACATGAACTCTGATTATAACACCCACAGAGATTCTGAAGCTCAGTAGATATATGACTATTTTCTAATTTATTTATATTAAAGTCACCAACAGTAATACAAAATGTTTTACCACTTTTATTCCAAATATCTTCTAAACATTTTAGAAAATCTTTGGAAAATTTGGTATGAGGGTTATATACTGCTACTAAGTGAATGTCATTCACAAAACCCTTTATCTCGATTAATAATATAGCCTACTATATGAACTGGCATTACTGTTAATAGATAATAATACATTAGCCTTATATGGTTCCTTTATATAAATGGCAATTCCACCACCCCTATTATGTGATCTAGAGCAAAAGAGACCATCGTATCCATTTAGATTAAAATATTTTTCTTCCTCAGGGGAAACCCATGTTTCAACAATTACAATGATTTCCGGATATTGTGCTTCCTGTATTGTATAAAGTAAATTACTCCACTTATTACGAATACTTTGGGAGTTGATGTACAGAATTCTAATTCCATCTTTGTTAGTAAGCTCCTGTAGTTCACTTAGTTGGAATTCAGAACCTTCCATAAAAAATAATGTTGATTTTTCATGTGTCTACAAGTAAATAGCCTACCTAAGTCCTAAGGGGAAGAGAGAGCTAAGACATCATCTATGTTTTTGATACCGGTATGTATAATGCTGGAAGTATCATTTCTCCTTACAAAAATTCTCCCATCCCTTGACCACACATACTTGAAGCCTTTCGCTCTAAGGTCTTTAGCTCTCTTAAGAAGACCTTTAGATTTAGCTGTTAGGTGGTCATTGATGTAAATAGTATGGTTAGTGGCATTAATATTAAGTGCAGTGGATGAAAGTTGCCTAACATTTTTCTTTGCAAGCATAAGTTCATGCTTCTTCCATCTATTCACGAACTTAACCACAATAGGTCTAGGCAGAGATTTATTGGATGTTGGAATTCTATGAGCAATGTCAATGTCTGTTTTATTGATTACACAGCCAACTGCTGACCCAATATTCGTGACTAATTTATATACATCTTCACTTTGTAGTTCTGGTATTCCATGAATTTCCACGTTATTACGTCGTGAGTATTGATTAAGTTGATCAATCTCGTCACAAGATTTCGATTTCATAGTTTCAAGTTCTAGTTGCAGTTCTTTTATTTTTGTATCTTTTTCATTCACTACCTTTCTAAAGGGCCCCATACACGCGCAGACTTCTGGAATACTTACCTGCACAGACTTGCCTCTGGGAGGTAAGTCGGAAGTATGCAGTTGCCCACACACGCTCAGACTAAATGATTATTTACCGAAGAGGTTGAATACGACACGCTCAACTGTTTTTTCTTGTTTACGATTTTGCACTTCGGATGGTTGAAAAATATATACGGATCGAAATTAATTAGATAGTCGGTATATAAGATGAGTTATTATTTGGACATAATGTAGCGCTCTGCACGAAGAAGACGCTAAAAAAATTATTTCAGTTTTCATATTTGTAGGTTACCACGTTTACATTTATTGCCGCAACTCTGAGATAGCGCTTTCGTCGCAAAGTCTCCAGCTGAATTCAAGCAGTGCCAGAATGTCAGAGACTTGCCTGCGGACTTTTTGTCGGCAGACTTATCGGCCATACACACAGAGACATGTCTGAAGAGACTGGTTTGCGCAGACTTACCTCCGACTAAGTCTGCGCGTGTATGGGGCCCTTAAGATCTTCAATAATCTTCGTATTGAAGTCGATGCTGTCCTTAAGCCTGTCAATTACTTTATCGATTAGTCGCTCAAGGATACAATCGAAGAACGTAGAAGTACTCAGTATTTCACGAACAGTTGATTCTAGATTGTCAAGTCCACTTTCAGCAACTTGGATGTTAGTTTCGTCCACTTCGAGACACTTTAACTGACCCTGGGTATCCATCATGCTGCTGTTCTTGTTCTTATTCTTTTGCTTTTGCTTATTCCGTGACATAACCTACAATTACACTACCACAAAACGAGAATAAGAAATTATATAATTACACAGCACTTTAAGGTTAGCCAGCAGAACTTGATTTTTCCTTTCAATAGTCACTACGAAATGTACAATACTATAACGTAGGAAGGCTTCAAACTCCTTTAATTACCCGCCACAAACACTATTTTAAGAGACAAACATACATCACACAATATTACAACCGCCATGTTCTGTAGTGATCTGTAGTGAACTAAGTATCTCTAGGCCTAGGGTAGATAAAGTGAAATCCGCCTGCAAACGAATAAGGGTAGAAAATCTCCAAAACCAAACCAAACCCCATGGCACTACAGCCATTGAAGAGCCTTGGCCTACCAAGCGACCGAAGGCCTGCAGATTGCGAGGTGTCATGTGGTCAATACAACGAATCCTCTTGGCTGTTATTCTTGGCTTTCAAGACTGGGGCTGCTATCTCACCATCAGATGGCTCCTCAATTCTAATCACGTAGGCTGAGTGGATCTCGAACCAGCCCTCAGGTCCAGGTAAAAATCCCTGACCTGGCCAAGAATCGAACCCGGGGCCTCCGGGTAAGAGGCAGGCACGCTACCCCTACACCACGGGGCAGGCTAAAAAATCTCCAGGACGAGGAAATTAGACAGAAGTACATGGATATGATTAGTGAGAAGTTTCGAACAGTAGACAGTAAGCAGGTTCAGGATAGAGAAAGAGAATGGGTGGCATACAGCGATGCTGTAGTAGAAACAGCAAGGGAATGCCTAGAAACAACTGTGTGTAAAGATGGGAAAAGGTGAACATCTTGGTGGAATGATGAAGTGAGAGCAGCTTGTAAACATAAAAAGAAGGCTTATCAGAAATGGCTCCAAACCAGGGCCGAGGCAGACAGGGATTTGTACGTAGATGAAAGAAACAGAGCAAAACAATAGTTGTTGAATCCAAAAAGAAGTCATGGGAAGATTTTGGTAATAACCTGGAAGGCTAGGTCAAGCAGCAGGTAAACCTTTCTGGACAGTAATAAAGAATCTTAGGAAGGGAGGGGAAAAAAGGAAATGAACAGTGTTTTGAGTTATTCAGGTGAACTCATAATAGATCGCAGGGAATCACTGGAGAGGTGGAGGGAATATTTTGAACATCTTCTCAACATAAAAGGAAATCTTCCTGCTGGTGTTGTGAACATCCAAGCTCATGGGGAGGAGGAAAATGATGTTGGTGAAATTACGCATGAGGAAGTGGAAAGGATGGTAAATAAACTCTGTTGCCATAAAGCAGCACGAATAGATGAAATTAGTCCTGAAATGGTGAAGTATAGTAGGAAAGCAGGGATGAAATGGCTTCATAGAGTAGTAACATTAGCATGGAGTGTTAGTAAGGTACCTTTAGATTGGACATAAGCAGTAATTGCATCTATCTATAAGCAAGGGAACAGGAAGGATTGCAACAACTATCGAGGTATCTCATTGATTAATGTAACAGGCAAAGTATTCACTGGCATCTTGGAAGGGAGGGTGCGATCAGTCGTTGATAGGAAGTTGGATGAAAACCAGTGTGGTTTCAGACCACAGAGAGGCTGTCAGGATCAGATTTTCAGTATGCGCCATGTAATTGAAAAATGCTATGAGAGGAATAGGCAGTTGTGTTTATGTTTCGTAGATTTAGAGAAAGCATATGACAGGGTACCGAGGGAAAAGATGTTCGCTATACTGGGGGACTATGGAATTAAAGGTAAATTATTAAATCATTCAAAGGCATTTATGTTGACAATTGGGCTTCAGTGAGAATTGATGGTAGAATGAGTTCTTGGTTCAGGGTACTTACAGGCATTAAACAAGGCTGTAATCTTTCACCTTTGCTGTTCGTAGTTTACCTGGATCATCTGTTGAAAGGTATAAAATGGCAGGGGGGGATTCAGTTAGGTGGAAATATAGTAAGCAGTGTGGCCTATGCTGACAACTTGGTCTTAATGTCATATTGTGCCAAAAGCCTGCAGTCTAATATCTTGGTACTTGAAAATAGTTGCAATGAGTATGGTATGAAAATTAGCCTTTCGAAGACTAAATTGATGTCGGTAGGTAAGAAATTCAACAGAATTGAATGTCAGATTGGTGATACAAAGCTAGAACAGGTTAATAATTTCAAGTATTTAGGTTGTGTGTTCTCCGAGGATGGTAATATAGTCAGTGAGATTGAATCAAGGTGTAGTAAAGCTAATGCAGTGAGCTCGCAGTTGCGATCAGCAGTATTCTGTAAGAAGGAAGTCAGCTCCCGGATGAAACTATCTTTACATCGGTCTGTTTTCAGACCAACTTTGCTTTACGTGAGTGAAAGCTGGGTGGACTCAGGGTATCTCATTCATAAGTTAGAAGTAACATACGTGAAAGTAGCAAGAATGATTGCTGGTACAAAGAGGTGGGAACAATGGCAGGAGGGTACTCAGAATGAGGAGATAAAGGCTAATTTACGAATGAACTCAATGGATGAAGCTGTACGCATAAACTGGCTTCGGTGGTGGGGTCATGTAAGGCGAATGGAGGAGGATAGGTTATCTAGGAGAATAATGGACTCCATTATGGAGGGTAAGAGAAGTAGAGGTAGACCAAGAGGTATATATATCTAAATGAGGTCACAGCACTATTTGCAAATAGAGGATTGTGGCAACGTTTAGTATATTCACAGAGGCTTGCAGACTGAACGCCGAAAGGTATAACAGTCTATAATGATAATGTATGTATGTAGGCCCTAATGTAAGTATATATGCTAATAGGACCTACAGCCTACACCCATTCATCATAATTGCATTCTAAGACGTTGTACAGCATGTACGTAACGTCCAAAAGACAATGCAGCAAATCTACTACATGTAAAGGAAACTGTGAGTGAACCGGAAGTTTCGGAGGAAACGATTGTTTTTTCACCAAGATTTCACTTGCGGTTGTACTCAGTGCCTCCGATTGAATACGTGAGAACCTCCGGCTCGGCTCGGCTCGGCTCGGCTCGGCTCGGCTCGGCTCGGCTCGGCTCGACTCGTTCATTCCCAGCACTACTTCCCAGCCCAAACTGTGTAATATTTTTGTAATACTACTCTTTTATCACAAGTCACCCAGAACAAATCAAGCTGCTTGTCTTTGGATTTTTTCCAGTTATCGAATCAAGGAATCCTGGTGAGGGTTACATTCACTACGACCATACTGTAATTGGGATCTCTCCTTTACATCCTTATTACAACCCCCAATTGCCTTCATAACCATATGAAGAGATCTGTAACCTTTATTTCAACCCCATTTATGTGAACAGCCCCAGTGAACACCTAGGTAGTGAGCTATTACGCATTTTTTTCAAACAATCTCGCAAATAGTATATTTTCAAATCTATACTTTTAAATAAAACATAGTCAGTCATGTGACAGATCCTTCTGAGAATGTTCGCGCAACAGTTCATAAAATTCCGCCCAGCGGGTTAGACGTGATGTTGTTTCGGAGAGTAGACAGACAGACGATAATAATGTTATTGTTTTTACGTCCCACTAACTACTTTGACTGTTTTTGGAGACGCCAAGGTCCCGGAATTTTGTCCCGCAGGAGTTCTTTTACGTGCCAGTAAATCTACCGACAGCAGAGTGACGTATTTGAGCACCTTCAAATACCACCGGACTGAGCCAGGATCGAACCTGCCAAGTTGGGATCAGAAGGCCAGCGTCTCAACCGTCTGAGCCACTCAGCCATTTCATTTCATCCCCGTGCCAGTGCAGGACTACGATATCTGCAAAAATAATAATGTTATTGAGAAACAGGGGTTTGAAGTTTTCTAAATATGTCCGAGCAAAACCGCAACAATTGCAGATATCTTGGTCTTGCACTGAAGAAGAATGAATTCCCTTTCAATTTCCAGCGTAAGCCAATGCATCTGCAGATGATGCTATATTCTAGTGAACATCCTTAACAAAATATTATACTTCAATGTAAAACAAATTTATTTGACTTCAAGTGCCTAATTTAGCGATTTTTGCACTATTACTTTGAAGATAACACTAACATAAACCAACAATCTAAAAAGTTTGCACTTATTGTGGATTTGCATTGGCACGGTGATATAGAGAAGATTACACAACCTATTCTTGCGGATGTCCGTACATGAATCATGTGCTTCTTGAGCCATCGAGTTGCACACCTCTCGCGGTGCCATTGATCGAGGACGACAACGCGACGCCTAACGGACCGTGCTTCTGAACAGCCGACGCGATCTGGACGAGGAGAAGAAAAATAAGGATTGTGGACAGACCTCAATATTTTCACCTTCATAGAGAGGTTTTTATTGTTGTTGTTGTTGTTGTTGTTGTTGTTGTTGTTGTTACAATTTGCTTTACGTCACACCGACACAGATAGGTTTCATGGCGACGAGAGGCGCGCGGCTGTGAGCTTGCATCCGGGAGATAGTAGGTTCGAATCCCACTATCGGCAGCCCTGAAGATGGTTTTCCGTTGTTTTCCATTTTCACACTAGGCAAATGCTGGGGCTGTACCTTAATTAAGGCCACGGCCACTTCCTTCCAACTCCTAGGCCTTTCCTATCCCATCGTCGCCATAAGACCTATCTGTGTCGGTGCGACGTAAAGCCTCTAGCAAAAAAAAATACGGTACAGCCCAGCATTTGCCTGGTATGAAAATGGGAAACCACGGAAAACCATCTTCAGGGCTGCCGACAGTGGGGTTCAAACCCACTATCTCCCGGATGCAAGCTCATAGCTGCGCGCCCCTAAGCGCACGACCAACTCGCCCGGTCATGGAGTTCTAACATATCAATAGCGAAATGGATTGGGTACCTCAATCTCCCAGCGAAAAAGAAATCAGTAAACGTCGTACATAAATAAGCTTGCCCTATATATTATTCATTTACAGGAAATACAAAAATTAAAGCAAATGGAGAGACAGGGAGGTTTGAAATTATGTTTATTTAAGAAATCCCCAAAAATACTCTTATCTGAACAGGTCGTTCTGCAGGAGAATATCGACGATGATTAATTTCCTATTTGAGCTGAGTAGAAGAAAGTTTGATCGATTGCCTTTGTTCCACCTTTTTCCTCTACTTATGTACCGACACCTTCGTCTCCTGTAATTTCCTCAGCTACTATTTCTCTGTTTCGAAGGAAACAGCACAACGTTATAATTGCACCACTGACGCTGATTGGCAAATTCATCCTGGTTCTTGGTCTGGACTAGTTTCGGAAGTGGTCAAAGTGAGCTCATTAGCGACGTCATCTCTTGACTGAAGTGTCATAGCTTATCGCAAAGTTGACGTAAATCCCAAATGGTTTATATATTAACTAAAAAATCATCTGAATCATCGACATGCGGTAATATCGAAGCCCGCCTCATGGTGCAGGACTACCGGAAATGGTACGGCTTCTTAACTCGACACGCGGTTCCTCCAAGGGTTTTAATTCTGGACAGAGGACTGGAACGTGGTTTCTGTGAAGTAAATTGAGGAGCTGTCTGGCATGAGAGGCAGAAGGCCAGCAATACGGCTGAGGAAGTCTACGCGACACTCCAAGCTTTCTGGCTGGACAGCAATCTATTGGCGGGCCAGGACCTTCCGAAGTGCTGTGTGTATGTAACGGGTCTAGGTCGAAATTAATTAAGTTCGCTTTAGAGATGAGGAGCACATACAAACCAACAGGGGATTAAGCTGAAAGACTCATGCCACTAATCAATAATCACATGTTGGCACTTGCTCGTAGTCAGGGCTTTTTCTGTCGGTTCGCTCCGATACGCGTAACGGTACACTTTACATTGTAAAAATTATGTTAAAAATTTGGATTTATTGCTTAAATAAAAGTGTGTTTCAAGGGTAGGAATAACGTTCCAAAGTAAGATCAGATTGTTAGTCTGAAATGATTTTTTTTTTTTCTTCGTGGTTGACTCCACTAGGTTCTTCCGCCCTCTCAGCCGTTGAGAAATGAGATTCTTTTTCCGCCTTTAAGACCGTTGAGCGTTTTTCTCTTTTTATAACAAAAAGTGTCTATCTAAAAATCTTTAAATAAGGCACTACACTACAGAGGTGACACCGGAATGCTTATATGCAACTGAATGCCTGGTACTAAACTATAGATTAGATAAACTTGAGGTACTAGCAAGGAGAATCATGAGAAAAATCTTATGCCCTGTGAAAACAACAGAAGTATGGAAATTAAGATCTAATGATGAAATGTACAGGAACATAAAAAACATAACAGAAATCACAAGAAAAAGGAGATCGCAATTTTTCGGTCATATTTACAGAATGGATGATTCCAGAATAACAAAAAGGATTTTCAAGTACCGTTGGGACAAAAGGGCAACAACTAGCTGGATTCAACAAGTAAAGAAAGATTTAGAAAGAAATAATTTAAGAGAAGAAGAAACTATGGATAAAGAAATTTTTAGAGAGAGGGTAGTAAGTATGGAAGGATTCCAAGGAAGATTGAACAAGAAGCCTGGTGCGAAGTGGTCCGAGGACAGAAAGAAACAGCACAGTGAGAGGATGAAAGAATGTTGAAAGGAGCGGAAGAGAAAACCACAAAATATGAAGAACTGAATTGAAATTGACACGCGTTCATTAGTAGGCCTCATCGGAAAGAAGAAGAAGAAGAAGAAGAGGAAGAAGAAGAAGAAGAAGAAGAAGAAGAAAAGTGTGTTTCCACTTAGGTGCTGCCATCATCGCTTGATGTCGAATTATGAGAGGAAGTGTTGATAGATTAACTCTCATCCATAGTTACCGACCGTATCATAAAGTACACTGACTTAGCAAATGTCATGGGATAGTCACCTAATAGCGTGTGGGGCCTCCTCTGGCCCTGCGAACTGCAGTGAGACGCCGTGGAAGTGAGTCGACAAGTCCCTGGTAGTCGTCTGGACGCAGCTGGCACCAAATCGTTTGCAGAGCGGCCGCCAATGCGGGTCTGTTCGTGGGTGCAGGATCCATGGTGCGGAGCCTGCGTTCCAGGACATCCCAGATATGCTCGATAGGGTTCATATCGGGGCTCCTGGGTGGCCATGGCAGTCGTTGGACCTCCGCTGCATGTTCCTGGAACCATTCCCGGGCGACGTGGGAGCGATGTGGCGGCGCGTTATCATCTTGAAACACCGCAGAACCGTCTGGACGCTGGAAGGCCAAAAATGGGTGGAGATGGTCTCCGGGCAGCTCAACATACCGCGTACCATTCAAAGTCTCTTCCAGAACAACTAGGGGGCCCATTCCATACCAGGAAAATGCACCCCAGACCATAACACAGACACCAGCGCCCTGTACCACACCTTCGAGGCAGGCGGGATCCATCGCTTCATGTGATCTGCGCCATACATGGTGCTTCCCATCGGCATGGTGCAGTTGAAATCGTGATTCGTCCGACCATATCACGTTACGCCATTGTTCCAGTGTCCATCCCTGGTGACTGGCGACGAATGCGCGTCGTTGTACCCGATGGCGTTGGGTTAACAGTGGCACTCGTGTGCGGCGCCGGCTCCCATATCCCATAGAACCCATGTCCCTACGGATTGTCCGCTGGGAGACGTGTCTGAAACGGCCTGTGTTGAATTGAGCCGTGATTTGTGTGTCACTATTGACAATCGGTCTAAGATATCGCCGGTCACGTTCATCGAGGGTGGCTGTACGGCCGGTCGTTCGTCTGTTGTGGACGGTGACACCCACATTCAACCATTCACGATACACCCTGGACACGGTTGATCGTGTGAAGCCGAATTCCCGCACCACTTCCGAAATCGCACTTCCCATCCGTTGGGCACCGACCACCATACCCCATTCGAACGGTGTCAGCTCACGACGACGTTCCATGTTACACCTGTCACATGCACAGCCACTGCTCACAAGGTCTCCAATACAACTACCGCTGGCACAGGGGGCGTGTGGTGCGCAGACAACACACCTGCGCATCAGTGCTCCGCTATCCCATGACTAGACCTGGGATTTTAAGACAAATGCCTACTTCGTTCCTTACGAAATAACATGATTTTTTTTAAATGTGTTGACGTTTCATGATAAATACCTTACATTAACAGAGTTTTATAGTACCCTAAAATGCCTATTTGGACCTTTAGAGCCTATTTTACTATTTTAGTGCCTAAAATGCCTATTTTCTACATTTAAAATAAAATTCAACTTCTATAATTTGTACAATCACACAATGGACATCCTGGAACGAGCAGAACAGGAGAACAGGGTTTTTCACAGAAATGTGCTCTTCCCAGACAACTGTCACCAAAGGAATGCTGAGTGAAGGGTGGAGGTGGAGGATTAGCTCAGAAGAACAACGAGCAGGTAGTAAAGGACGTACTGTGTCGAGTGACGGGGTGAGGGGGGGAGGGGAATTATCTAGGATTTTTTTTTCGGGGGGCCCCCCGAAGCCCGCTCCCCCCGCGTGACCAACGACTCAATCTACATGGCCTCCGACATGCTATTATTTCTAAGAAGAAGAAAGAGATAGCAGGGGAGAGTGGGAAGTGATACAAGGAGTATCTGCCTGTTTCCATGTCAAACACGCTACCAGGCGATATTGTATTAGGTATATGGTGTTGAAGTTTGGTATTGAAGGGTCAGGGAAAAACCACATAGGCAGAAAGAAGAAAGAGCCTACATGTAAAACCTGACATTTTTTGATAGCACATGCAAGGATGTGGGCTGGAAAAAGACCAGAGGTTGTGTTAGTTAGGAACAGGTAACATGCACAAAACATAAACCAATTCCTTGCCGTTCCATCGTCTGGGGATCAGTCCGTCTGGGCACTGCTGTGACTAGCACGGTCCTTGCCGGCTGCGGAGCCATGCGTCGAGTACCACTAGGGCCTGTCGCACGACTCCACCTCCTTGGGGTACCTCGTACCCAGTCTCCGATCCCGGAGAATGAGGCCAAGCCCGCCGAGGCGGGGGCCTCCTAGAAAGGGGTGGGTCATGGCGCCGGGCCTCCTTCCTCTCTGCCCGCGCCATGGCCCGGTAGACTGGGCAACTGCGATGGGAGGCCGGGTGGCCTCCCAAGCAGTTGGCGCACACCGGCGCGTCTCTAAGTGCTGCGCAGGCCGTGTAGTGGTGATCACCACCACAGCGGTTGCACCTCACCTCGAGCCCACAGCTGACCTGACGGTGGCCCCACCTCAGACAGCGGAAACACTGCAAGAGCTGTTGAGGGGGACGTTTCACTCTCACCTGACTGCCGCTAGCCGCTGAGGTCCTCTCCTGATTGGCTCCTCGGTTGACTACTGTCCTGGGAGCAGTCCTGGGTTGCGGCTTGGCGGTCCTCTCCTGGTGAGCCAGCGTCGCCTTCTGCTTCCTGGTGCGACGTCTTCTTCTTATTCTTCCCGGGGGTTGCTTCTCGGCGGGGGAAGAGGCCTCGTCCTGGTGGCCCTCTTCCCTGCCTGGTGACCCCGGGGTAGTTGGTGGCTCCGTTGCGTCGCCATCTTCTTCTTTTCCCTGGCTGGCGGCGGCGTCGGTCGGTCCCAAGGGTTGCTTCTCGGCGGGGGAAGAGGCCTCGCCCTGGTGGCCCTCCTCCCGGCCTGGTGACCCCGGGGTAGCTGCCGGCTCCTCTGCGTCGCCATCTCTTCTTTCTCCTGGCTGGCGGCGGCGGTGGCGTCGGTCGGTGCTAACACTCGACTGCGTTCCCTGTCCTAGGGGGCGCACATCGAGGTCTGCAACTCGACAGACGTGCAGGCAGGCTGGACCCGGGCAGCAGTCTCAGTACGCCAGGGGGCGTCCTTCTCCACCGCTGTGCTGCTCTCCACCATCACGGGCGCGTTCCTGGTTTGCGCCCGGGTAACAGGTCCTTCCTGGTAGGCCTGCGTCTGCGACCACTTCGCCCTGGTTGTCGCCTTGTTGGTTTGCTTGTACTTCGTAAAGTACAGCTTTCCAACTGGAGTCGCGCCGTCGCGGCGCTCGGGAGCGCCGCCGTCGTCCTCGGTCGTTGGCTCCGTCTGCGAGGCAGCCTCCTGGTAGCCCGAGACGTCCAGGTGCTCCCTGAGTCCTGGTAGCCGGGCAACCTGGAACTGCTGGGACGCGCGCTCCTCGTAGATCCTGAAGCTGGCTGCGTCGTTAGGGCGGATAATAATAGCCCAGGTAGGAACCATAATGCCGATGATCGGCAGGAGTGGCTCTCCGATGTACTCCGCAGTCGCGTTCAGGTTGTGGAATACTTGGAGCGCCTCCTTGTGGTCGTCTTCCCCCGGCCGGTTGAACACCACCAGTCCAGGGCGTTCGTAGATGGGGGTATCCGTCGTGTCGAGCGCGTCTAGTATCCTCTCGACGGCTGCCTCGTAGTCGTAGTCGACCATTCTCACTAGTAGGGTCGGCTTCTCCATCCTGGTCCTCCTGTAAGATAACCTGAAACAGAAGAAAGAGCGAGCACTGAGAAGTGCTACAGCTCAGACAATGCTCCTTCGAAAATGTACTAATAAGTACAAGTGCCTGGCTGATACTTGAAAAGTACAGAGCGCCTGGCAAGGAGAGAGAGAGCGCAGCGAGAGGCACGTACGTCCTTTCACTACGACAGTCAGCTTGTCCTTATTATCTAGGAAGAACAAGGAGCAGGTAGTAAGAAGGGACATTCTGTGTCAAGTCTCCAGTGAAAGAACATTTGTTTAAGTGAATATAGTTCATCATGCCTAAAACAAATCATCTAAAAGTGCACTTATACAACAATGGCTTGTACAATTTCCAGGGATGACTTTTGATGGCAAGATTATTTTCTGCCAGTACTGCAATAAACAGGTATGTGCATATATCGTAAATTTCATATTAATCTAAAACTAAGGTTTTGATATTGGCTCCTCTAATTAATTGTAGAGACCTAGTCCAGACGACCTGGGTTCGATTTCTAGTACCGGCAGTAATTTAGAAATCTATGAGGTCTGGAACGGTGTTGACCCAGCATCGTGAGGACAATTGAGAAGCTACAGTGGGCAGGGGTCACGGAGGCAAGGCAATACGGCTGAGGGATGTATCGTGCTGATCACACTCCACCCATTATCTGCAGGCCATGAGCTGGGCAGCAACCGTTATTGAAAGCCAAGGCCCTTCGGGGACTGTAGTGTTCTTGTTCTTAATTAACTTTCGAGTAATAATGGCTTAATTTAAATAGTACAAAATTACAAATTTTATTCAATAGCTCACCTTTTCTATTCCTCATTTTAGTCTCTAATTGGAATCACTTTATTGTGTTTTAGATTTCACATGAGAAAAAATGCCACCTTCAGCAGCATGCAGATACTGCCAGTCACAAAGCGAAAGCAGCCATGAAAAGTAACATTAGACAGACTCTGCTCACACAAACTATATCTCCTACAACCCATAATGGTTTCTATGCTGATATGTGTAGAGCCCTAGTTGCAGCAAATATCCCCTGGAATGCTGTGCATAATCCGGTTTTCAGAGATTTTTTAGAGAAATACACCAAGCAGCACATCCCATCAGCATCTACATTAAAGAAGAAGTACTTAGATATTTGTTACAATGAGGTCATTTTGTCAATCAGGGAGGATATTGGGGAGTCTTGCATATGGTTGTGTGTGGACGAAACCACCGACTCTGTGGGCAGGTACATTGCTAACCTTATAGTAGGAAAACTGGAACCCAATCAGGCATCTACCGCTCACCTTCTTTGCTCTAAACAGCTTGAGAAAGTCAATAGTCAAAGCATTGCATACTTCATCAACAAGGGGTTGCAATTGTTGTATCCTGGGAGTGTTGATGATTCTAAAGTCCTTCTCCTTGTCTCCGATGCTGCTTCCTACATGATTGCCACTGCACCTCTCCTCAAAACTTTCTATCCTTCTTTAATTCATGTTACTTGCATGGCCTATGCCTTGCATAGACTCGCAGAAACAGTTAGGGCCGAGTTTCCTGCAGTAAATACTCTCATTTCAACAATGAAGAAAGTGTTCTGTAAGGCTCCATCAAGAATAGCCATCTTTCGAGAGAAACTCCCCTCTATTCCCCTTCCACCACAGCCAATCATCACCCGTTGGGGTTTTTGGATGGAAGCTGCCCTGTATTATGCAGAACATCTTGAGGAAATCAAGACTGTGATAGACAATTTGCCTTTAACGGACAACTCTGCATGTGTGTCGTCTGTCAAAGAGCTGTTAAATGATTGTTCCAGTGTTCAGAGAGACATTGCGTATATTCAGGCAAATTTTTCATTTCTTCCAGTCACCATTACAAAAATGGAGGAAAAAGGAAACAGTCTCAAACAGCAATTTTCTGTAATTGAGGAAGCTGAGAATAACATACAAAGTGCTAGGGGCAAGGTAGGGGACAAAATAAGAGACAAGTGGTCTAGTGTACTGCAGAAGAACTCAGGTTATTCAGTGCTGAAAAGGGTACATCAGGTAATGGATGGGGAAAAGGTAGACTTACCAAGTGAAACTGAATTGAAAAATGTAGATAAATTTTCCTATGCCCCTCTAACATCTGTGAGTGTGGAGCGCAATTTTTCTGCTTTCAAAATGATTTTAACAGACAAAAGACACAGCCTGACTGTGGAAAATTTGGAGAAGATTATTGTTATGTACTGTAAAGCAAACTACGAATGAAAGTACTGTAGGAATGTTCCTCACAAATAATAAACACATACTCCATTCGCGTTTATGCCGTTATTGGATGCCTACAGTGCTGTAATTGTGTACAGTGATTTTAGTATTAAGGTTTTAGATCAGTACTGATAATGGTATATCATATAATCCATAACTTTTTTTGTCACATTACTTTTTATATTGTTTTTGATAAATGTCTTTTTTTATTATGTTTTAATTTTGCAGTTATTTCGGTTAAGAACAGCGATACCACGTTTGTTAAAGTAAAAAAGTATCACGTTACAGTTTAAGTGTATATTGTAATATTTTAAACTCTATTTCCTGCCTATCCACACATTTTAAAAACATATTTTAAGTGCCTGTTTTCTCTTTTAAAAGCCTATTTACTTGTTTTAAAAGCCTATTTTAGGCGCCTAAAACTATTTTTTTAGAGCCTAAAATCCCAAGTCTACCCATGACATTTGCTCAGTCAGTGTATATGTCGATCCAGTTCGATAGCACTACTCTTTCCACTTCACTTCCTGCTCACTTAACTTTCTTGCTTTGTCTGCTGTTGTTGTGTCTGTTATACATTCTAGCCTACGTGAATTTGTTAGTTTCCTATGGTCCTTTTCAAACGCAATGAAGTAGAAAATCACGGAGTTCTTCTCCTCCCCTTCAAGAGGTAAGAAACAAACTTTCTGAGAGTGAATCGTGTGAATGTAGTGTGCTGAAAAAAAGGTTGGGCGAAAGTGGCGCGATCGAATCTGTAAAAGCTGAACATGTAGTTGTACCTGCCAAACATGTGGTTGCGAATGAAAATCTTTCCGATTTTTTGCGGGGGAAAAACGACTGGTTAATCGTGAAAAACGAAAGGCTTGGCTGTAAAATTCGTCAAGAAGTAATCAATTTGGTCCCGAGCAGAAACAGAATTTAGAATTTGCTTTACGTCACACCGACACAAATAGGTCTTATGGTCACGATGGGATAGGAAAGAGCTAGGAGTGGGAAGGAAGCGGCCGTGGCCTTAATTGAGGTACAGCCCCAGCATTTTCCCGGTGTGAAAATGGGAAACCACGGGAAACCATCTTCAGGACTGCCGACAGTGGGGTTCGAACCTACTATCTCCCGAATACTGGATACTGGCCGCACTTAAACGACTACAGCTATCGAGCTCGGTTCGCGTCTTTCTAACGATGTCAGAGGCAGCCGGGGATTCTTTCCCAGAAGCCCCTCTTCAATCTGTACAGGTGTCTCGTTGTCTCGTCTACGACGAACAAGCTGACCAACATGTAACAACGACCCCTCTACTTGTCCACTTATCGGCCCAAGTGTCACTTTCCAATCATTCAGGATGCCAAATCATCGGCAAAAAAGCACAAGCGCAGGAAAGGGAGGATGGACCAAACAGTGCTGCAGCAACCATTGACTAAACACGACGTGCGGTGCAGTCAGCGTGGGCCACCGTGTCTGCAGTTCCGCAACCATGTACAACATGGCCCTCTAGCTACGTACGCCTTTGCACATCCTATTCACATCACGCCATCCGCATTGCATTAATCCTCAGGCCACTTGTACATTCGTGATATGTCTTTCCCAAACCTGATAAAGTACGCTTACACCCTGTCTGATTTGATTCATGAGCCCTTCTTCAGCATTCCTAAAAGTCTATCATCACGGAAACGCTCTGTATAGTAGACTAATTGAATGGCCATTAAATATCATCATCGTTATCATCATCATCTGACGTCATTAATTTCATCTCATTAACTCCTCCAAGGCAGGCTACAATATACAGGATGGACTTCGTAAGTTGAGACTGTATAATATCTGAAAACCTGAGCGTTGTATAAAGAACTGTCTAGATTAAAAGTTGCTCGATTATAAGGGGGAAAGAACGTGCTATTTGTCGTGTTTTATTTGGAGAGCGTTTGGATGGTCACTTGAGGGTAACGTGTCGTTTTCAAAATGGGAACCAACATTGTTTATTTACATTCATGTAATTCTTTCATACTTTTCGTTGTTATGTACGTTTGTGTACGAAAAATTGCTAAGTGCTTTACACAAAAGTTGTTTAGTTTTGTATGAGAAGTGCGAAAACAAAACAGCATGTTCTTTGCCCCTCAATATGAAGCAACTTTATTTCCAGACAGTTCTTTATACAACGCTTAGTTTTTGAGATATTTTACAGTCTCAACTTACGTGGTCCGCCCTGTACATTCTAATGACATCCATCAGTAAGCAAGCTTAACTTCTGTCTTGCCCTGTAATATCAGATGCAGTTGCTTGTACTTTCCACCTCGTAGAACATGATCTAAATAAGCTGGCTTTGGTGATGTTTGCCAGCTTTCAGTCTGCTCTAGCTCTTATTAACACTTCATTATTTGTTACGAAATCTGTTCAGGGTATTTTGAGCATTCTCCTTTGTAACCACTTTTGAAAGGCATGGAGGAAGCTATGGCAGTTCATGTCTCTACTTCG
The DNA here is from genome assembly GCF_040414725.1 of Anabrus simplex. NCBI lineage: Eukaryota > Metazoa > Arthropoda > Insecta > Orthoptera > Tettigoniidae > Anabrus > Anabrus simplex. The sequence goes on along the minus strand of NC_090271.1, from coordinate 231,443,603 downwards.
TAAAATAATGTTCACTAGATACAGAATTTTAACAGCCTTTGCTTCAGTTTGACATTTAATCGATCAATCAATACTGATCTGCATTTAGGACAGTCGTCCAGGTGGCAGATTCCCTATCTGTTATTTTCCTAGCCTTTTCTTAAATGATTTCAATGGCATTGGAAATTTATTGAACATCTCCCATGGTAAGTCATTCCAATCCCTAACTACCCTTCCTATAAACGAATATTTGCCCCAATTTGTCTTCTTGAATTCCAACTTTATCTTCATATTGTGATCTTTCCTACTTTTAAAGACACCACTCAAACTTACTCGTCTACTAATGTTATTCCACGCCATCTCTCCGTTGACAGCTCGGAACATACCACTTAGTCGATCAGCTCGTATTCTTTCTCCCAAGTTTTCCCAGCCCAAACTTCGCAACATTTTTATTACGCTACTCTTTTGTCGGAAATCACCCAGAAGAAATCGAGCTACTTTTCTTCGGATTTTTTTCCAGTTCTTGAATCATGTAATCCTGGTAAGGTTCCCATGAACTGGAACCATACTCTATTTGAAGGCTACTCTCTTACCAGAGACTTATATGCCCTGTCCTTTACATCCTTACTACTACCCCTAAACGCTTTCATAACCATGTGCAAAGAACTGTACCCTTTATTCACAACCCTATTTATGTGATTACCCCAATGAAGATCTTTCCTTATATTGACACCTAGGTACTTACAGTGATCCCCAAAAGGAACTTTCACCCCATCAACGAAGTAATTAAAACGAGAAGACTTTTCCTATTTGTGAAACTCACAACCTGACTTTCACCCCGTTTATCATCATACCATTGTCTGCTGTCCATCTCACAACTTCATCGAGGCCATTTTGCAGTTGCTCACAATCTTGTAACTTATTTATTACTCTGTACAGAATAACATCTGCAAAAAGCCTTATCTCCGATTCCACTTCTTTACTCTTTTCATTTATATATAAGGAAACTTAAAGGTCCAACAATACTGCCTTGAGGAATTCCCCTCTTAATTACTACAGGGTCAGATAAAGCTTTGCCTAATCGAATTCTCTGAGATTTTATTATTATTTTTCTACCGCTTTTCCAACACCCGTGGAGTCTCAGGTGCGAACTGTGTCGCACATGTGGATTTGGCCCTGTTTTACGGCCGGATGCCCTACCTGACGTCAACCCTATATGGAGGGATGTAATCACTATTGCGTGTTTCTGTGGTGGTTGGTAGTGTAGTGTGTTGTGTTGTGTGAATATGAAGAGAAAAGTGTTGGGAAAAACACAAACACCCAGCCCCATGCCAGGAGAATTAATCCGAGGCGATTAAAATCCCCGACCTAGCCGGGAATCGAACCGAAGGCCTCAACGCTGACCATTTAACCAATGAGTTGGACTCTAATTCTCTGAGATCTATTTTCTACAAATATAGCAACCCATTCAGTCACTCTTGTCTAGTCCAGCAGTCTCTCATGGTCCTCCCTATCAAATGCCTTAGACAGGTCAATCGCGATACAGTCCATTTGACCTCCTGAATCAAAGATATCTGCTATATCTTGCTGGAATCCTACAAGTTGAGCTTCGGTGGAATAACCTTTCCTAAACCCGAACTGCCTTCTATCGAACCAGTTATTAATTTCGCAAGCATGTCTAATATAATCAGAAAGAACGCTTCCCAAAGCTTACATGCAACGCATGTCAAACTGGCTGGCCTGTAATTTTCAGCTTTATGTCTATCGCCCTTTCCTTTATAGACAGGGGCTACTGTAGCAACTCTCCATTCATTTGGTATAGCTCCTTCATGCAAACAATAATCAAATAAGTACTTCAGATATGGTACTATATCCCAACCCATTGTCTTTAGTATATTCCCAGAAATCTTATCAATTCCAGACGCTTTTCTAGTTTTCAACTTTTGTATCCTATTGTAAATATCATTGTTATCATATGTAAATTTTTTAGCATTAGTCACCTCCTCTATATGGACATTATCCTTGTAACCATCAATCTTTACAGACTGTTGACTGAATACTTCTGCCTTTTGAAGATCCTCACATACACACTCGCCAACACGCAATAGTGATTACATCCCTCCATATAGGGTTGCGTCAGGTAGGGTTTCCGGCCGTAAAACAGGGCCAAATTCACATGTGCGACACAGTTCGCACCTGCGAACCCACGGGTGTGGGAAAAGCGTTAGAAAAGTAATAAGAAGAAAATGTGCTTCTTGGAACCTGTTTCTGCCTTAAAGTACCTGCCAATTATGCTTGCTGTCATGATATCCTTGGCTGACTTCTTTGCCCGATTCATTTCCCTAGTAAGTTCCTTCAATTTCTTCTTACTTCCACAGCCATTAGATTATCGCCACAAAAGAATATGCTGATCTTTCGGGAAGATGATTTAGAAACCTGAATACTGCGTCTGATCTCGGTTTTTCTGGGTTCAGATTGTCTGTTACGGTGCACCCAAGGCACGCGGACTAACTCGTTCTACGTCAGTATTGATTATATTTAATGAAATGGAGGCACCTGCATGGTTGCTGCTGCTAAATACCATGAACTGACAACGAGAAGAATTCTATTAAGCAGTTCTTGACCTTCAACATTGTCGCATTATCGGCATATCTAATATTGTTCATGACGACTCCATTTATTTTCACAACTGCTCAGTGTCATGCAAAGCGTGTTTGAATATGTATATAAAGGACAAAGCACACTTCATCTAACAAAAGGACATTGCAGGCCGTCTACTTCTGGCTCAGTGATACTAAAGGATTTGAGGCCTCGGCTTCCAACCCTTCGTCTGTTATTCCCTTTTTCCGTAATTCTTCGAGTGATAGTACCTTAATGTTTTTCTTCTCATTTCGACTGCATTCTTCATTATATTCCAGATCAATAAGGGATAATGACTACGTGGTTTTCAGCTTATGAAAACAATCATCGCCAGCGAGTTCGTTATAATGATGACTGAGCAATATTTTCACCTAAATTCGTGAACATCTCCATTACTAGGCCTATAGCTCGTACGGTATATTTTTTATAATGGTTTAAGCTATGGACAACACATAAATTTGTCGACATTAGTATTTAAAACTAACATATTAACAATTTATACCATATAAGGTCGCAAAATTTATATGTCAAATTTTAGTATCACAAGGTGAATTTTGAGTTTCTGAATGAGAAACAATTGTTCCTTCCTACGTTACGAATTACTGTCACATTGGCGGCTTAGCAGAGGAGTCGCGTACCAGTTAGTTGATTTAAAATCTGTCTTAAGTATAGTAAATTTAGCATAGTGTTTAAGTACTCTATGTCCCATGCGCAGTCAATCATGTTTATTATCAGAACTTACCCCCCAAAGAAATTTACAAAACTTTGTGCCTACGATCCAAGCAGTACAGATACAGTGCAGCAAACTGACTCCGATCTAGAATCAATCTTGGCAAAGCCACTGCCTTCGTAATGTCATCACGAAGGCAGTGGCAAAGCCTACTGGAATAATGGCGGAACGTCAGCCACTCAACTCAGGACGTAGCACAACAGTCCGAGGCACCACGGACAACAAAATTAGCTCAGGAAAAAGAAGAAGAAGAATATTTGCAGATAGTTAAAGTTAAGAATTGTTGATGAAAATTTTGAGTAAGCTACCTATCGGACTTCGTGATATCTTTGTCTTTGTTACTCTCTCACAGTATCGGTACCTGTGTAATGTAGTGTGCAAAAGATGCTTTCACCATGCTCCCGTGTGAATGAGTGGTCACCCATCCATGGAATGGAAATGGAAACAGCGTATGGCTTTTAGTGCCGCGAATGCATGGAATGACCACGAAAACGGCATCCACAAGCAACAATTTTATTGGCTTTACGTCGCATCGACACAGACAGGTTTTATGGCGACGAAGGGATACGAAACGACTAGGAGTGGGAAGGAAGCGGCCGTGACCTTAATTAAGGTACAGCCTGGTGTGAAAACGAGAAACCACTGCAAACCATCATCAGGGTTGCCGGCAGTGGGATTCGAACCCACTATCTCCCGGATGCAAGCTCACAGCTGCGCGCCCCTAACCGCACGTCCAACTCGTCCGGCCATCCACAAGCAGAATGATCCCCTTCGACATCACGAATAGTCTCTTGGAAATGTTTTGTCACTTACGCCCTCTGTGGATAGGGGGCTGTAGAATACATCCACGGTATTCCCTGCCTGTCATAAGAGGCGACTAAAAGGGGAACCAGGGACTTTAAGTTTCGAGCGTGGGTTGGCGACTACGGTTCCCCTAACCGAGTCTGGTATTGCTTTTGTCAGGCTTCTCACTTCGACCCCAGTGATGTTAGGTTTACGAGGCCTAGGCCCTTCCCTTTCTTCCAAATGTCGGACTCCTTCCATTTCCTCTGATTAGTGTTAAAATAGAGCATAATTCCTCTTAAAACAATAATCACTACCAATCACCTTTTTGTCAGTTATTTGTCTGAGACTTCTCCTTGATGTTGTCCGACTCATTGGCTGAATGGTCAGCGTTGAGGCCTTCGGTTCAGAGGGTCCCGGGTTCGACCCTCGGCCGGGTCGGGGATTTTAATCGCCTCTGATTAATTCGTCTGGCCCTCTTCGTATTCACACAACACACTACACTATAAACCACCACAGAAACACGCAGTAGTGATTACATTCCTCCATATATGATTGGCGTCAGGAAGGGCATCCGGTCGTAAAATAGGGCCAAATCCACATTTGCAACACAGTTCGCACCCGCGGCCAGAAGACATTCTTGATGTTGATCTTACAAGAAATTGCCTTCCATAGTTTTGTCTCCGGTTTTGCTTTTCCATCTTCCTACCTGAACATTCGACGAGTAGTTGATTTAGGCTCCGAGATCATTGTAGCTTGCAGGTACCCAATTGGATCAAATACCAGGGGCGGTGCGTGGCATTGTTGCAGGGTTGCACAACTCCCAATAATTTTGCATTTTATTTGTCGTCTTTTCTTCTAATGTTTTAGTTTAATAAACCTAACATGAATTCGAAAACATGTTAAAATCAGCCATCTTCTGGCGTTCGCTGTACTAATGCTTCGTAACGGAGCCACAAACGCTACTGGCTTCGAATCAAACTCGGGGGGTTTGCTTCCCTACGGCAACTCCCTAGCGGACAGCGCGGCGCAATGTACCTCAGCAGGGACGAGCCTAAGCCTGCATAGCATCAGGTAGCACGCTCGCCAGTAGCGGTCTCAGGGAGTTGCACGAGACTAGGAGGTCCCCTATCGAGAAACAGTTCTAAATGTCCGCGTTAAATTGCGCCACTCTGCAGAGATTACTTCATTCCTACTTTCTCTCCTCTCGCAAAAGTAATTGATTTCCATTTTTTAAATTTACAAATTTAATTCACCGACGCAGACAGCTCTTACGGCGAGTATGGGATAGGAAAGGGCTAGGAGTTGGAAGGAAGCGACAGTGGATTTAATTAAGGCACAGCCACAGCATTTGCTTAGTGTGAAAATAGGAAACCGTGGAAAGCCATCTTCGGTGCTTCCGACAGTGGTGTTCGAACCCACTTTACCCCGAATGCAAGCTCACAGGTATGCGACCCTAACCGCGCGGCCAGATTGATGAGTAATTTATTTTCCACGCCATACCAGACCACCCACAATATCACCAACATCTTGCTTCATTGAAAAACAGGACAGCAAATTTCCAATTCAAATGAGGCAAAATGGCCTTCTGATCCCAACGTGGCAGGTTCGATCCTGGCTCAGTCCGGTGGTATTGAAGGTGCTCAAATATGTCAGCCTCGTGTCAGTAGATTTACTGGCATGTAAAAGAACTCCGGCACCTCGGCGTCTTAAAAAACCGTAAAAAGTGGTTAGTGAGGAGTAAAGCCAATAACATTATTATTAAGAGTAACTGTAATTACAGTGTATAATTAGTTTCTTATTTCCTGGGTTGTAATTGCCAGATATATTCGAATTTTAGTAGGAATGTAGTTCATTACTCAGCGATAATAGAGTTTCTTGTTATTTCTGTAAGCAATAATAATGGGACACTGAAAATATTGGTGCAACACCCAGCTTTAGATACCACCAGCCGCCTCTTTCAATTAGGAAATGAAGTTATAACGTCAGCTTTTGCTGGAATATTAAACATACCTTCATTTGGACTGCAATTTATGCCTACTCTTTTCTTCATGTTTTAAACAACAATCAGTGTGGAATTTGGTTTGTTTTTTTTGACGAAGTTGTCCAGTGGTGTATACTGAGGGCTACCGAGGCTATCGGTGAAGCCCAAACCTCAGTTGAGAACGATGGAAGTCTAAAGCAGATTATAATGTAAGCATCTGACACATTGTTTCATTTTCAAAACTTGAAAGCGGTGAGAAAAAACGTCGCACGTATTTCTGAGAGCTAAGCATCGGAGACTGATATCGCAGCCCAGGCTCCCGCCCCTCCCACCGTTCGCGGCTTGCTGCTGTATATCGGATAGGAGCGGGGACCGGGAGGGTAGGTGTGCTAGGCTTCGGTCCGTCAGATCGCCACTGCTATCAACTATGCGTTACTCATCGCATATACTTCATCCCATACCTCTGACTTAATCATATAGATAACAGTGTGCTGGTATTTCACTCCCGTTTCCTTCTATATCCTTGTAGGAAGACACTGCAGGGCTGCTGTTATAGGAGCAATAGGCTATAGTTTTATTTTTATAGGTACAACTGGTAAAATGAAATGCAGTCTTTCAGGTTCTCTTTTGTTGGTTGGAATCGAACCCGTGAGCATGGATCAGACACCACCACTGATCTCCCGACGAAGCTAATAAACCAATGAACGATGGGTACGACCGCTGTAAAATTGAGCATTTGTATTTAATAATAATAATAATAATAATAATAATAATAATAATAATAATAATAATAATGGTGCATGGCATCTGTGTAGGCTTGGTGGTGTCCTGATGAGGATATAATGAATGGCGAAGACGCCATAAACACCCAGTTCCCAAGCCAGGGGAATTAACAATATGAGGAGGTTGATTCTGAAAATTGATCCGGGGCCATCGGACCAAAGGCAAGCATTCTATCCATTTAGCCACCAAACCGGACTTTAATTTGCTAAACCTTCGACTACCATCTCTACTGATCAGGGGTTGAACATTGGCAGTAACAGAGGCCAGGACAGTAGCTTGTGAAGCAGCCTTCACAACACAGCAGGCTTCTCCGTTGGCTTTTGGCTGCAGTTCAAAACACTGAAGGCCTGACGTTCACAAAGCCAACCATCGAAAAGGGGTAACCTAAGTCTACTGCTAGCCCACGTCTTGATCCCAGCATACGCCACTGATCAATCAATCAATCAATCAATCAATCAATCAATCAATCAATCAATCAATCAATCAATCAATCAATCAATCAATCAATCAATCAATCAATCAATCAATCAATCACCACTGATCTGCATTTAGGGTAGTCGTCCAGGTGGCACATTCCCTAGGCTTTCCTTCAATAATTGCAAAAAATTTGGAAATTTATTGAATATCTCCCTTGGTAAGTTATTTCAATCCCTAACTCCTCTTCCTATAAACGAATATTTGCCCCAATTATTCTTCTTGAATTCCAATTTTATCTTCATACTTCTTCCCTACTTTTAAAACATCACTCAAACTTATGCGTTTACTTATATCATTCCACGCGAACTCTCTACTGACAGCTCGAAACGTACCACATAGTCGAGCATCTCGTCTCCTTACTTCCAAGTCTTCCCAGCCCAAAGTTTATGACATGTTCGTAATACTACTCCTTTTTCGGAAAACACCAAGAACAAATAGCGCTGCTTACCTTTGAATTATTTCCATTTTTCGTATCAAGTAGTCCCTGTGAGGATCCCATACTCTGGAACTATACTTTAGTTGGGGTCTTGCCAGAGACTTACACACCCTCTCCTTACATCCTTACTACACCCTTTAAATACTCGCATAACCATGTGGAGAGATCTGTAACCTTTTTTGACAACCTCCTTAATATGATTTCCGCAATATACCTTGCCCTGTACTATTTGTTAGTTTCTAGTCAAACAACCAGTAACGTTAATATTACGGGGAGTTATCTCCAGAAGACCAGAGATGAATGCTAGTCGCGATGTGATGCTTGTCATGTCAGTTATTTCCCTTCTACCAGACGTAAAGTTTGTGCGAGTTTTAATATACCTTAACTTGCCTTGTGGGTGGGGGCAGTAGAATGACACCCACGATACCTCCTGCCTGTAGTAAGAGGCGACTAAAAGGGACTCCAGGGACTCTTAAGTTGGGAGCGTGGGTTGTGACTACGGGGTCTTTAGCTGAGCCCTGGCATTGCTTGTACCAGGCTACTCAATTTTATCTGTCCTACCCGACCTCAGTTGATCAACTCTTGTTCATTTCCGACCCCGACGGTATTAGGTCACGAGGCCTAGGGAGACATTTTCATGCCCGTAGTGGACTTTGTCTTTCTTTGGCCGATACCTTTATTTTCCTAATTGTCGGATCCCCTCTACTCGCCTTCTCCCCCCCCCCCCCCAACCTCTGATTAGTGTTATCTGAGTATGATTGCCCAGTTGTACGTGCACTTAAAACAAATTCACTACCACCGCTATGACAACAGGTGCGGCACCACATTCTCTATGCGGTCCGTCCTTAATGTTATAAGTGGCGGCTGCAATAATATGCTAATTTGAAGGGGGTATGCGAAGTAGCTCCTTTGGGAAGAGCTTTCGCATTACTGGCCATCCGCATGGTCGTTTGCAAGACTACATTTTATTTATTCTCTCTCGACCGCGCATCAAAACTTATTTTATATTTTATTTTCTCCATTTTCTACCTTGAAAGCCTTGCAGGCGGCCATGGACCGGGGGTGACAGTGGCTCTTGAGCGGCAGTGGTCTAGCGCCGGGGATGTCTTGGTATGACCGCGACAGGGTAACCAGTGCCGAAAGGAGATATGGGATTGCCTGATGGGTTTAGGGAGGTTTCTCATAACTTCTCCTTTACGGAGGGGTGGAAGTAGCTGGCAGAAGACTAGCCTTTGCACCTCAAGTTATTCTGTACTCTTGTACTAGGCTATGTTCCTGCGTTAGTACTCGCTTGTCGGTCATTTGACCAAACAGGTAGGTCACCACGGGCTGTGAGGCGGGGCGGAGCCTCACGGCAGCCCCCCCCCCCACCTCCCGTAAAAAGGACACATACTAACACAGCTATGACCAGGCCTCCAGTGATCTCCATCTCTTTGGATCGTTGATGAAGCACGAGGATGAACGTCATGATGTAGCTTCAGAAACTGGAAGCCGATTTCTGTCTTGCCAACATCGATGTCTTGATGTTGAGGAACAAGAGCTTGGATAAGAATAGTGAGTATGTTGAGTAGCAATGTGTACTACTATGTATTATTTTATGTGCCTGTAAAATAAAGTTTCTTTGTGCAAGATCTTGTTTCCTTATTTTTTCAAATGTTTATTGTACTTATAACACATGGTGCCCGTCATCCTTGAAGGGTCTACCTTACAGAGACTGCACCACTCTATGTAATAAGTCATACAAAATACACCCTGGGGTGTACAAAATTCCCTGTACTTGCGGCAAGGTATACATTGGCCAAACATTCCGGTTCCATTGGTACTCGTATCAAGAAACACCAACGAAATATCTGTTTCAACCAGCCAGACAAATCAGCAATAGCTGAGCACGCCCTATCTATGTCGCGTTCGACTACTACTAACATGTTTTCATTCCTTCCTTGAAGAAGGAGGTGAGCCTTTTAGACGGTTACGCCGTCTCTCAGACCAGGAGATGCTTGGAGAAAGTGACGCGTATACTAGGAACTGTCTTGGCATTCACCTTAGTGCAGGAGGATGGAAAACCACGGAAAACAATTTTCAAGACAGCCGAAGGAGGGGACCAGCCCCTCTCCGTCTCCCGAATTCAGAGGCATAGAACCGTGGCCATCCCTCTTCTGCTCGGTTGGCCGGTCAGAGTGCAGAGCTGTCAGACCACGGACCAGTCGTGGCCACTTATGGGCCCAGACTCACCCTGCATCCGCCGACCCGATGTTCGAGCTCTTACCTGCACTAAACGCTACAGGTCTGCGATTATACGGGAAGCTGTGGAAATACGTATCTCAACAGGGACACTCTCAGTCACTTACGTAATACGTGGTTGCAAGTCATTAAGGATTTATATTGCTAGTTCTCTTCTCTGTCCTTTCACTATTATTTCTGTCTGATTTTTTCCAAATTCGTATTCTCCTCTTCACGAGATGGTTCACACTGCACACAGGGAGCCATCTAATGGCGAACGAGAGTACCACTTACTATAGACAACGGAAAAGCATACTTAAGTTCAGGTGATTCAAACCCTCATTAATTTTTAGACAAGTCTTGCTCGTAATCAGACGAGATTATCTTTTGAAGACGTGAAGCAAAGTTCTCTAAAAAAAAAAAAAAAAAAAACCGAAAAGTTATTATCGTATCTACATACAAACTATTATTATCTATGTTCGTCGAAGTCTCATTTTACGTGGACTCCGCTATCCTGCCACATCTACTGTATTTTTGTGCGGCCGGGGTGACGTCTCATCTTTACATCGTACCCCGCCGGGCCAACAAGCATATCGGTTGACGTCCTTCCCCAGCAATGTTATATACCTGCGCAGTCCATGACATTGACCCCGCCATCCCGGAAGAGGACATTCATGAAGACCTTCTCTCGACCGGTGTCCATTTTAGTAAACGTCTCTATCAAGGCACTAAACCAGCACCGGAGGTCCTGCTCTATTACCAATCTGCTAATGCCTATCTCTCCATCCAAGAACATGGCGCTCTTATCAATCGTCGCATCTACCCATTGGTGCCTACACCGTCTAACATCCTTGCTGAAGTAGAGGCTGATAAAGAACTGGCTGCGAGTGCTGGCAGAACGCCACCTCCGTCCCCATCACCCCCTTTACCAGTGTCTTCCTGCCCTTCCCCTCCTCCCATTACCACCACCGCATCTTCTACAGCTTCACTTACTACTCCTTGTATCGTATCTGTCACCACCACTATTATAACCACCACCACCACTGTCGCTCATACATCTGCTTCTCTTACTACTCTGATTATGTCTCATCCTTTTCTCCTCTCGCAAGCTTCTCTCCCCCTCCCTCCCATCGCTGCTCAAACACCTCACCTTCCTTCTACGCAGCCATCTGCCAAGGGACATACGGTCGCTTCTCCGGAGAACGTGGGACGATTACCTCCGCACTCACCACCATCTGTCTACAGCTGCGTCATCCGAGGGGTCGATCCCAGCGTAGCGCCCGCCGTCCTTGCCCACGACCTCCGCCAGGCAGACATCCCTGCCCAGCGCGCCTTCCGCATCTATAACTCAGACGGACCTACTTTCCTCGTGCGGATTCAACTACCCACTTCAGCCGCCGTCCAGCGCCTCGTCGCTTCCGGAATTCACATCTATGGCCGCCAGCATCGTGTGGAACCTTCGCATTCTCCCCCACAACCCCTGCACCGTCCGAACACACCACGCAGTCGTCCCCGGCCTGACCCTCCTCCTATCTCACCTCGTCCACATCTTCGATCACCTACTGTCGCCCCTGCCACCCTATTTCTCCCCCACTCCACCAACCCCTGATCTACTCCGCCTTCTTACTTCCCTTACCAACTTCTCATTCTATAATACCTTCGCCTTACACCTATTCCCTAGCCCACTCTCATAAATCATTAGGCTATATCTATGCTCTGTATCATTCATATTGAATCTCTGTATTGTAATACCATGAAAACAATAAAAAACTCATCATAATACTAAATCCCCCTTAGCCACGAGCCCTTTCCTTTTCCATCCCCCATTCTTCACATCGTCTTTTCCCATCTCCCACTTTTCACAAATCTCCCCAATCCCGCCCAAGCTCCCGGCCAGAGGGAGGGCGTAACCCTTCAGGTGGCTCACCCCACCCCTTCAGGATGGGGAATGAAAACGTTCGAACACTCAAAACCTCTCTGTACGTGGAAAAATCTTCGCAGCAGCACCTCCAGTGTTTTTTGATCGGCCGGGTGGCTTCACATCTTTAGTAACAGCTCCCGCCGACCCGAATCAGCATATAGGTTGACTCCTAGTTGGATGTCAGCCTCCCTACTACGCTTATTCATGACGACCACCATCACTACCACACAACGACTTCCGCCCTCACCTTTTCCTCCCACCCTATGACGACTATTACGTCATCCCATCCTACACCACTTATGCCCTCATCTTTCTCCGTGCCACAAACTTTTCCTCAGATCAGTGGACCACCTCCTCGCTTTCTGCGCCGCCGTTCACCACCTGTCTCTTCGTCTGCACAGCCACCATCTACGACACCGTCAACTCCAGCCGTATCAGCATTGGCCGCCCGTCAACCAGCATCACCGCCATCAACATCAGATACCAACACAGTCTTCAGTTGCGTCGTTCGCGGCGTCGACCCACTTATCTCCGTAACGGAAGTACAACGCCAGCTACGCCTTCACGCCATACCAGTCCGTAGGTCGTTTCGGATCTTCAACTCCACGAGCCCAACATACTTAGTGTGTCTACAGCTACCCACTGCAACAGCCGTCAACCATCTCATCGCCACCGGTGTCCCCATCTACGGTCGTCTCCATAACGTCGAACCCTCTCGTTCCCCTCCACAATCCAGACATGCCCTCACCACACCACGTCACCGCACCCGGTCTGATCATCCTCCTTTTCAATCACCCCACAAAGTCCGTCCACCATCTCCCTCAATTAATATCTCCTTCCCACCGCCGCCAACACTCGAACATCTCCGACACCTCACAACTATACTGTATCACATCGCCTCCACACTTCACCACCTGACCCTTCCCCGCAACCTCCATTTAAGCACTCCCGTGTAAACGTCCATTTCTTCCCACCTCTATAACCAGGAGACCCCATCTTCTTTTCTCAATAAATATTCACATCGTTTTATCCATCCTCTTCATTTAGCCACATCGCACTGCTCTCTTCACATCTCCCGGCCTGAGAGAGAGAGAGAGAGCGTCACTCTCTAGGTGGCCTGCCCCGCCCATCGGGCGGGGAATCAAAACAAGACAACAACATTTGGTGGTTGACTGCTTTTCGCCGACTGTCTCTACAGTGGTATAACCTCACAATTTTTTTCGGCCGGGGTGCCATACCATCTCTACCTCAGCACCTCGCCGAGTCGCCAAGACATAGGCTGGCTCCAAGTTGGTGAACGGCCGTTCCCAGTCATGTACTCCTGCGTCGCTTGTGACGTTGACCTCGCTCTCTTGGACGAGGATATTTACGCTGACCTCCGCCCGACTGGTGTCTCCTTTGTTCAACGCCTCTTTTGCGGCTCCGACCCTGCACCGGAGGTCCTCCTCTACTTCAGCTCAGCCACTGCCTGCCTCTCCGTTCAAGAACATGGAGTGCTCATCAATCGCCGCCTCCATCAAGTGATACCTACACCGCCTCACCTTCAAGACAACTCCAACGTCGATGAAGAACCTGTAGCGCGTGCTGTCCAACCACCTCCTCTGTCTTCCTCATCGCCATTATCTACGTCTTCCATGCCCACCCCCGTATCGGTTCCCATCTCTATTACTCTTTCATCCACTCTACGTGTCCCTACTACCACCACTACCACCACCATCACCACTTCTGCGCACATCTCTCCTCTCCATTCTCTTACTACCACGACTTCGTCCCATCCTACCCGCCTATTGATCACTTCTCTCCTCACCCTTCCCACCACTGCTCTACCACCTCACTTTTAATTGATCCAGCCATCTGCCGAGGGATATTCCACCGCTCCTCCAACGACAGTGGTACCGCCGCCTTCGACGCCACCACCATCTCCCTCCACTTGCAGCTGTGTCATCAGAGGCGTGGATGTCAGCATTACGTCTGCCATCATCGCTCAAGACCTTCGCCGGGCAGTCATTCCAGTACGACGGGTATTCCTTATACACAACGCTGATGGACCTACCTTCCTGGTACGGGTACAACTGCTAACCTCTACCGACGGCCAGCGCCCTATCGATCGCGGCATACACATCTATGGTCGCCATAATGGCGTTGAACCCTCCCATTCTCCTCCCCAAACCCTCCACAGTCCTCCTACATGTCGCAGTCGCCCCCGGCCTAACCCTCTTCCTCCAAAGCCCCGTCCTCATCTTCGTTCATCTTCAGACCCCTCCACTACCCTACGTACCCCCACCTCCACCTCCTTCTTTTTTTTTTCAATCAGTATTGATCTGCATTTAGGGCAGTCGCCCAGGTGGCAGATTCCCTATCTGTTGTTTTCCTAGCCTTTATACACATCATCATTTAATTGAGCAGTTTCATTTGTAAATGGTCTGAATGAATGCAGTTTATCAAATTTCTATTGACTCAAGCAAAAGTAAAACTGGGCAACCATCATAAGCAAAATATTAAAAGTTCCAATAATGCTTAGAATTAATGCATTGGCCAAAGAAATACAAGCACCACAAAGGGCTTGACATTGAAAAACTCCCCAGGCCTCAGAAAGACCGTCGGGACAGAAAAAGAACAACAGTTGACCAAGGGAGGTCGGATAAGAAATATGAAAACGAGTAGCCTGACACAAATAACTGGAAGCAATGTCAGGCTCCAAAATGCTACAAAAATGAAAGCCTCTGAGACACCTTTTAGTCTCCTTTTACGACACGCTAGAGATACCATGAGTGTATTCTAATGGCCCCACCCACAGCGGAAAAGTAACATTATTATTCCTGTCCTATTACTAAATTTATTAGTCAGCCCGTACCGTAGTTAGGTCTAGTTTTTCGGCTGAATACCCTTCCTGACGCCAACGCTGTGTGGTGAGACGTGCTCAGTATTACGTGTTTCTTTGGTGGATGGTAGTGTGGTGTGTTTTGTGTATATGAAGATGATGATGATAATAATAATAATAATAATAATAATAATAATAATAATAATAATAATAATAATAATAATTGTTCCGGGTTTTCCGTGGAAAGCAGAGGTGAAAACAGGTGCTGGGGTGAAATGGGTCTAACTACCAAATCAAAAATAATTTAAAACTTAAACTGAAGGTTATATTTTTAGAACATCAAACATAACAATTTTTATGACAATATTACAAGTACAAGTAGCAATCATTGAACAAGATGGCGGAAATCCAAGATTAGTGGTTTTAACAGATCCAGGGCTTCAAGCCCTCACTTTACTTTTCCTGAGTTCCTAGCTCAAATTTACAAAAGAGCACAAATTTGTACAAGGGCAGAAATCCCCTAATTCAACGAGCACTTGCTCCCAAAATTACAACATCTAGCCTTCAAGAGACATTCACAAACCTTACAAAACTTTTGAAAAAGAGCGAACAGGTTCTCAGTTTTCCACGCCTACTCGAGGCCACCTCAATTTACAATTACAGGCCTCTCAAGGCACTATTTACAAATGGAACTTATTTTAACAGGGGTATTACTGTAAATACCCAACCTACTGGGCCTTCATGGGATAAGAATAACAGGTTAAATTAATGGCCGAACACAAAATGAATGGAGGCGTATACTTGCACTCCTAGATATGAACACTTAAAACCTAAAGGGCAGTAAGCCGATGAAACAGGGGGTATTCCCAAACTACTGAGGTGACTCGTATAAAGGTAAATTAATGCATCACGGTAAGGAAGAAAAACAGTTACAAAACGTAGTCACCTCAAACCAAGATGAAGGGGAGCTCGAGAGGGTACATCACTCTTTATCCCCGATTTACAGTTAAAGATTTTATGAAGTTTTTACATTAGCCGGCAGAAGGTTATTTTTAGAAAAGTAGGTTACATAGTTAACGATTCGGACCTTTCCCTCGGGTTAAACTGCGGAGTTAGCGAGAAAGAAGATGTAATTATGTGGCCATACCTTGTAGCAGTTCTAGCTGCCGACGAAAAGGCCGCCTACCTCCTGCTTAATACACACACTCAGAAGATGTCGATCAATTGGCCAAGAAACGAGAAAAGCCGCAGTTTATAAACCTTCAGGGAAGGTTCGAGATCATTCAAGATTAAACTAGCCACACCCTCTCAATTTTATTGGATAAATTCAAAACTTACACTTAGAGTCGAACAAGAAGCCTGTGATAGGTTTAAAATTAAATACAGAAATTAGGTATTGGCAAGATTCAAAACTGGCGGAAAGAAAAAGGAAATATTGCCAACCCAAAAATAAATGAACATCAATCAGTTACAAAAACCTAGAAATACAAAACTTCTTTAAATTATAAGTTCTTACACCTCGCACCAGGGTGCATGATCATAGTTTTTAGTAGTGTCATCTGTGGAAGAATGTCCAAATTTCTTGATGAATGGCAAACAAAACAAGGATAAATTCACTCAGTTTAGGCAACTGCAGAATAACAAAATTACCTCCTATTTCTGTGGTGACATCTTCTGAGTCAAGTTCTAAGTTAGTGTAGTTCCAGTTTCACTATTTTTCCAATAGAGGAGTTCATTTAGGAGCTAAATTTGAATGTGCGGCGTTGGGGTGTACCTCCTGGTGCAATAATAATAATAATAATAATAATAATAATAATAATAATAATAATAATAATAATAATAATACCAGGGGTTCCTCGGCTATTTAAACTGCGCGCCTTCTCTACGGCCATATATGCCAATGGACTTGAACTTGTAAATTCTCAAAGAATTTCGTCTTCTACAGTTACATGGCTCTAACACCGATTTGCTAGCTCACTCTCACGCACCAAAAACAAACCTAGAACTTAGGAAATTTTATTTTGGTTATTGGTAAACCTTTTTCTGAAGACTGTTTTTTTTTTTTTTTTATTGTACGGAAGTTGTCAACACTTCAGCTGGTTCCTCCTCTACTGTAATCTAAATATCAGATGTTTGTAAATATGTTATCTAGCCAATCAAAACCGGGGGAATCCAGCCTGTCAGCAAAGTGTGGTTCAATTTAATCGGGAAGCTTCTCCTTACAGAACTACATACACAGGGCAATCTAGGGCCGTGTTGTCTGAATTGCTCCGGTACTTGGGAGTGTGACTTGACGGATGCCTAGGAGGCAGGGGCGTGGCCTGCTTGAAGAATATCCAGTGATACAAAGTAATGGCGGAATTTACCTAAACATGTGATAGCGCCTGCGGGTAGTTTGAGGGGAAGGTTTTCTTTTAATGTAATTTTGTAAATTGGTGGTTCAAATGTAGGATTTTCGGTGAAGTCAGAGGACTCTCTTTCTATTCCCTACCGGGAAGTATGTAATGTAAGGGAAAGAAAAGTGGTGACCCTATGCCGTCTCCCTTTCAACCTTGCAATTGGGTGAATAAAGTTTTCAAACTCTAAATTTTGTAAATCTCGTCTTGGCTTTAAAGGTTCCTCCTTTAGTCACCCTCTTGTAGTATGGGATTAACCTCCGTATCTTTGGGCCGTAAGCCCACTTAGGTTTTTAGTAATTTCTGTAAGGAGTGTTAAAGTTTCGCCTGCTTGCCTTTTGTTAATGGCCGGTTATGTGCAACCTTTTCTCTTTTACTCTTAAGGCCATGTAGTATGGATAATTATGCCCCTGTTTATCCCGTATTATCCATAAGGCAACTGTTCTTCGTTGCAGCTCAAAACGCTTGACATTCACTAAACCAACCATAGCAAAGGGGTAACCTACGTCTAATGGTAGCCCACGACTTGGACTCAGCATACGCCACTGAAGATGTCGGATTTTTCTTTTCTTTTCTGACTAGTCCATTTAACAGGCCCTAGCAACTGGCTATGTCTCCGGTTCCATTGAATTATTTTCGATTTTCTTTACATTGCACGAACTTCTTGAGTCAAATGGTTGAAGAATTCACAGCCAATTTTAAACATGCCGGGGGTGGCAAAAATGGTAAAGATATCAGTTAGGATAAGATACATACCATTTCCTCTGTTCGTTTTCTTTTCGAAGACCGCAATTGTACAATAACTTCATCCTGGTAGACGGTCAAAAATGTGTAGTCATCAAGGTTGCCTGGTATCTTGTGTTTATCTTTTTTAAATCATTGGTTCGTTTCGAACTCCACTGTCCGCACCCCTGAAGACGGTTTTCCATGGTTTCTTCACTTTCACACTAGGAAAATTCTGGGGCTGTACCTTAATTAAGGCCACGACCGCTTCCTTCCCGCTCCTAGCCCTTTCGTATCCCATCGTCGCCATAAGACCTATCTGTGTTGGTGCGACGTAAAAAATAAATCATTGAACGCACTACAAGTGTTCCGTGTTTGCACTTTTGATTCTTTGACAGATTGAACACGGCATCAAGTTCATCGTTACTTATTCTTGAGTTATGTTTTTGTATCTTTTCTACGGATATTTCAACATTCCTTTCCTTCCTCCATGGTCAATCTCTTAGTGTGTTTCATTAGTTATGTTGATCTCTTTTATATGATAATAATAATAATAATAATAATAATAATAATAATAATAATAATAATAATAATAATAATAATAATAATAATAATAATAATAATAATAATAATAATAATAATGTTATTTTGCTTTACGTCCCACTAACTACTTTTTAGGGTTTCCGGAGACGCCGAGGAATTTAGTCTTCTACGTGCCGGTAAATCTACGAACACGAGGCTGACGTATCTGAGCACCCTCAAATACCACCGGACTGAGCCAGGATCGAACCTGCCAAGTTGGGGTCAGAAGGCCAGTGCCTCAATCGTCTGAGCCATGTATGACCAAAATACCGGATTGATGTTGACGCGTCGCTTACCAGTTGCATCAACTTTTCACTGTCACCCAACTTCAGAATGTCATGCCACTTCAGTCGTTGATAATTTCTCAGCTCTTTTCTTTTCCCCTTTAGTTTGAGAGTTTGAGTCTCTTTCTTTCCCATCAACTGCGGGTACCCTTCCTTACACAAAATCCTTCAATATCAGTCTTCTTGAAAACATTCAATAATTTTACTCTTATATCGAACTTCCGTTGTGTACTGAACTTCTCGGTACACCGCAGCATCTTACCCTTGCGGCAAGTTTTGGCTTGTGATTAGTTTTACGGCTTCAGATTAAGAAGAATGACCAACTGTTGGCTTCTGCTTGGTCTCGAAACATCAGCATGGTGGTTGCTAGCGCCGTCTGACGCTTGATGGTTGCTTACTATTTTTCGAAATGGTATTGGAAACTGTGTTCTGTCTTGAGCGGGTTCGTTTCTCAGGTATTAGAATGCGACGCCGGATGCCTCTCTGGAAACTATGGTGTGTTTGAACACAAAATAACAAATGGTTGTATTTGTATTGTAAAAGGCATCTTGGTCCGCCTCCGTGGTGTAGTGGTTAGCGTGATTAGCTGCCACCCCCGGAGTTCCGGGTTCGATTCCCGGCTCTGCCACGAAATTTGAAAAGTGGTACGAGGGCTGAAACGGGGTCCACTCAGCCTCGGGAGGTCAACTGAGTAGAGGTGGGTTCGATTCCCGCCTCAGCCATCCTGGAAGTGGTTTTCCGTGGTTTCCCCACTTCTCCTCCAGGCAAATGCCGGGATGGTACCTAACTTATGGCCACGGCCACTTCTTTTCCTCATCCTTGCCTGTCCCATGCAATCTTCCCATCCCCCCACAAGGCCCCTGTTCAGCATAGCAGGTGAGGCCACCTGGGCGAGGTACTGGTCATTCTCCTCAGTTGTATCCCCCGACCCAAAGTCTGAAACTCCAGGACACTGCCCTTGAGGCGGTAGAGGTGGGATCCATCGCTGAGTCCGAGGGAAAAACAGACCCTGGAGGGTAAACAGATTAAGAAGAAGAAGAAGAAAAGGCATCTTGAACAACATTGCTCGCAAACTGAAAAGAAGGAATTTTTTACCACTCGGTTCTGCACATATTACAAATATTTGTAACATGATAAAAGTCATTCTTACAAAGATTCGGTTCCATACGGTTTGCTGACTTAAGGCGTTTTAAATATACTGTTGTCGAAAGCTACAATTCCTATCCTCGCCGCTAGATGGGGGCTTCATTCATTCCATTCCTGACCCAGTAGAATGACTGGAAACAGGCTGTGAATTTTCATTTCGTTTTCATTTCCGATTTTTTCTGCAACATTAAAAATAAGCAATCAATGAAACTGGGTCAGTTTTATGAGCGGTCATTTCAAACATTACACGAAGGTAAGATATGTTTGATATTTATCACATGCACTATTTTCATGTTGATTTCATTCAAATCTTGTTGCTTGTTGTTTAAAGAGGCCTAATATCTAGGTCCTCTTTAAAATCTAACAACAACGCATTTTTGAGAAATTGTAGAATTTTACGATAACGTACATTTCTTTGGGAAGAATTATTTCACCCCTTTTATACGTTTTTTCTAAAGAAAAAAACGCACATCTTATTTTCCCCTGCCCCCCCGCCCCTCTAAACATCAGAAAATTGTCAAAATTTGTAGCTTTTCCTGTAAGTAGGATAGAAAATTTAAGTAGAAGTTTTATAAATCAGTAGATAACACCGCAGTCAGGGGCGCTGACTCCGGGGATGCTACAGTGCTCGAAGACCCCAAATTTTGAGGGGAAGCCCTGCACCCACCCCCCACAAACAGGGAAAAGAAAGTTTTAAAAAAGGGGAACTTTTGTCATAGTTCTTAATCCTAGCAATGCCAAGGTGTTTTTGTCCCCACAATACCAACGGTGAGCTGAGGAGCCCATTAAGAAACATTTGTTTAGCTTACTGTATTCTCAATCACATGTGAGCTATATGGATATTTTATTAATTATATATGATTCATCCATAACTTCAGAAAGGATCATTGATTCCATAAGTAGTAAGTTTGCTAAAGATCGCTTTAACTATACGCGTTTTTAATATGTATATCAAAACGTGGGTTTTTTTTTTTTTTTTTTTTTTTTTTTTTTTGCTCCTTAAGAAGATTTAAAACTTTCTGCGCAGTACCACGACGCTAGGAAAATTTAACAACGACAACGCAATCATGTATGTCCATAATCAAGAAAAAATTAATTGAACCTCGAAACTGTTGCGAACGTTTTCATCAAACGATCCACTGTTCGTAGGAACACTCTTTGAGTGGGCATTAGAAATTCCGCAAAGATTTTAAATTTTGTACTAAAGACTTTCAGTTTTTTATTATTAGATAATAATAAATGCCAAACTTTAGGCAATTTGCTTTTTTAAAACTCAGTTTGGTATCATCCTACGAGAAAACTAGACTATTATGTTGTTTTTTTTACCTTAAGATTTTAGAGACACAGTTTGTTTTTATTTAGCTTCCATTTTTTAAATTCACATGAATTTAAAATGTAAAATCTCTTACTTTCTCATTAAATACGCCTATACATGTTATGTGGATTTTATGTCGATTATATGTGAATTTATGTAGATTTTTGTTTATACTCATTGATTACAGTTGAAAAAGCACCTAAATAGTTTGCTTTCCATCAAGTACTGCTTATTCAAAAACACCTAAAACTGTATTTTCACGAGGATTAAACTTCGACATTTTTCGGAGCCTTCCCAGTTTGTGGACTGAATGTTTACAATTTGCTGAACTTCGTACCGACGCACATAGGTCTTATGGCGACGATGCGATAGGAAAGTGCTAGGAGTGGGAAGGTAGCAATCGTGGCCTTGTTTAATGTACAGCCCCAGTACTTGCCTGGTGAGAAAATGGGAAACCACGGAAAACCATCTTCAGGGTTGCCGACAGTGGGGTTCGAACCCAATATCTCCCGAATGCAAGATGATAGCTACGTGACGCAGCCACTTACTCGGTTGGACTGTGAGTTAGAGCACCCCCACGAATTTTCAAACCCCGATGCCCCTGACCTTTTCTTGTAAGACAGGACTGGCAGTAGGTATCAGGTTTTATTTCGTTCTTTAGTCATAACGTCTAAGCGGAGGATATGGAAAGCTTGCTGGCTCGAAGCCATTTCAGAGCGAGGTAATTATAACTCCGGGCTGTAATCTCTTGGGATGTGCGAGCATGAAGCAACCGTTCTGACACGAATTCGTCTAACGCAGTGCATTTCGTTGAAAGAAATGTCGATGTTCCGGCCACAACTTTCATGACATGTTGAGCAGTGAGTTGTCTGACGTACCTTGGCCAGGTCATTATCTTCACCAAGCCCAACGATTTTAATACTGTGAGGCCGTAGAATTAGGGGTAGTGAGCCTGCATTCGCCGAAAGGGCCTGGGTTCGTCTCCTGACCAGATCAGGCATCTGAGGGCAGGTTCGAGGTCCACTCAGCTTAGATGAAAACAATTGAGGAGTATCTGACTCTTAGATAGCGGTCCTGGTCTAGAAAGACAAGTACCAGGCAAGTTGGCCGTGCGGTTAGGGGCGCGCAACCGTGAATTTGCATCCGGGAGCTAGTGGGTTCGAGCCCCACTGTCGGCAGCCCGGAGGATGGTTTTCCGTGGTTTTCCATTTTCACACCAGGAAAATGCTCGGGCTGTACCTTCATTAAGACCACGGCCACTTCCTTCCCGTTCCTAGCCCTTTCCTATCCCATCGTCGCCAAAAGACCTCTCTCTGTCGTAAAGCAAATTCTAAAAAAAAGAGAAAGACAAGAATAAAGGCCGAGAGGATTCGTCACGCTGACCACGCGTCACCTCGTAGTGTGCAGGCATTCGGGCTGAGCAGTGATCGCCCACCAGGGCTGTAATGCCATGGGGTTTGGTTTAGTTTCGTTCTGAGCCCAAGTTAGCAGGTTTCATCCGATGTTTGAATACGAAAGCCTCGTGTCAGTAGATTTACCAACACGTAACAAAACTCATACGGGACAAAATTCCGACATCCCAGTCTCCAAAAATAATTAAAAGTAATTGGTTGGACGTAAAACAAATAACATTCATATTATGAAACGGAAGCATAAGTCCATATCGAGTCCAGGAGCTCAGTTAATATTGTTGTTCACGTTTAGAAGGTCCAATGCCAACATCTATGTAAATAAACTTATAATGTCTCTACGTCCGACTACGTGGCTGAATGGTCAGCGTTTGGGCCTTCGGTTCAGAGGATTCCCGGCCGGGTCGGGGATTTTAATCGCGTGTGATTATTCTTCTGGCTCAGGGATTGGCGGTTTGTGTTTGTCCCACTGCTATCCATTTCACATTCAGACAAAAAACACCACACTACCAACCACCACGGCAACACGCAATAGTGAGTACATACTCCCCACATAGGGTTGGCGTCAGGAAGGACAACTGGCCGTAAAACAGGTCCAAATCCACATATGCGACACAGTTGGCACCCGCGACCAGACATGGTGTGGGAAAAGCGAAAGAAGAAGAAGAAGAAGATAACGTCACCTGTATATTTTAGATTTTCCCCCCCATACTTTGTATTTATCTCGCATTAGGTATACAAAAGTCAAAGATAGGTTCAGTTCAATTTTCGTCTGTCCGTATCTTTGTTTACTACAGCATCACTGGAAAAACTGCTTGACAGAATTTCTGGGAACTCTTCTTGTTTAATGTCAGGAATAGCCGGGGTGGTGTTTAGTATACAGTGATGTAGCAATATTAAGGGAATCAAACCAGGAAATATCACATTTCTCTGTTATAATAATATTTTATGCGGCTGGTGCAGTACTAAAAAAAAAGTCAGACCCTCCGAAGAACATGGTTGGCGTCTGCTGTGAACAGGTAACTGCGTATTAGTGTGGTGAAGGATATTGGCATGTGTAAATTGCTGGAATGTTGTATGCATGTTTAGTCGTCAGCCCGGAGGCTGTTTGGATCCTCAACAGCTTCCCCATCAGTTCTCATTGATGGTCTAGACCAGGGGTGTCAAACATGCGGGCCGTATGCGTCCCATGATATTCCAAATGGTCTGCGTCAAAATATGAATCCCCTCTTGAGTTTTTGCTTACTGGGTTAGAGGAACCAAATATAAATAAATAAGTCACACAATAGAATACCTCCCCTATGGCAGGTATTAGAGTAGAACGCAGTCCGGAAGGCGGTTTCGTTGCGCAGAGAGAGACAGAAGTATGAGGTGCGGTGATGCCAATGTAGCTACTCATAACAGCATGTATGTGTAAACATTTTTTTCATCCAGTTATATCTTTAATTCCAAAGCGATGGCCTATAATTTTTGTGGGCTTAAAAGTTTCGTGAAAGTCCAAATTAATTTTTAACATCAAACCCCGAGAAAGTGTTGAGGAAAATTTTCGAGATATTAAGGAAGGTAAATGGACGGTCCAGTTTCAATGCCGTAGGATATTCGCCGTTTTTATACATATCAAATATTGTTGTACGCAAAACATTTTTAATGAAATCATCGAGGACCGTCACTGGCTTCTTCCTCTAAGGGTTCTTCTCTGGCGACCTGAACACCGCATTATTTTTATTTCCGAAGCTTGTTTTATTTTCTGTACTGTTTGCAGGCCGATACCACACGCGAGTGATGTCTTCTTTTGAAGCGTGGCAACATGGCGTTCCTCACATTCTCCGCCTATGAACGCCTGCTGCTGCGTGCTTACCAAATACAAATACACTTTAAATACTATTTCCCTCGCCTGTCGACGGAATACTTGTCTTTTTGATCTTCCTGGATCTATCGTACACACGCAAATAGTTTCCTAAATTCGTTGATTATGATATTTACAAATAAAACTCGAAACATTCACTCGTGACCCGCACAAACAGGCACCTCTTACTGAAATGATTCTATTGGCTCAGCGCAATACACGTCATACTACAAAGCGCGCGAATGTTACTGCGCAACCCTCTTCAAACCGCCTTCCGGGCTGCGTTCTACTCTAGTCATAACCAAGACTCAGATTTGGATGACCTAATAATTGCCGAAAAATACGTAAATATTACTTAAAATCCTAAAAAATGACTTAAAATGAGCGCTAAAATGACCCCAAAAAAATGAAGGAAAGGTAAGGGTTGTACAACGTTACTTTATTTCGCAGTTTTTGAACAGAGTACTGAACCTTTTGATGTTTGAGTATTCTCGTTTATTATCTCAGATGGTTGATTATTGTGATAATTATGTTGATTAGTTTCCCCAATGTTTGTTTGTCCAACCCTTGTCCCGTTTTCCTACGGGGTCGGGTATGAGGTGAGATGAATCTGTCGTGGCGGGCTTTTATGACCGGATGCCCTTCCTAACGTCAACCTCATGAGAATGAAATGAATGACGTGATATATGATAGTAAGGAGAAGGTGAAACCCGGTGCCGGCACATAGCCTGCTCCTGTCGAATAGCACCAAGGGGTCTGCTCAAGGCTTAACGTTCCCATCCGACGGACGAATCACCATCAACAGCGTCATATCTCCTCACTCCATATTAGCAATGCGGATAGGTTTGGAATTTAATCCAGGCTTTTGGCACACAATCTAGTGATTAGAAATTGTATACCACGACCTATCCTACCCCGCCGGCCAACATTCAGATGGTGAAATTTTTTTTCGACCAACGGGACTCGAACCGACTAACCTCGGTGTCAGACCGTTTAGACTTCAGTGCCTTAACGATCATGGCCACCAGGCGGGCTGATTAGGTTCCCCAATGTAAATACATAAAAATCGGTTACAAATAACGCAGGACGAAAGAAAATGAATCAAAAATAAGAAATTGCTGAAAATGACAAAATAATGTGGTAAATTAAAAACGTCCTAAAAGTAAAAAACTCAAAAAGACGAAGAATTGACTTAATAAATACGCATTTCTGTAATCATCGGGCCATAGTTGGGATTTATACATAGCAGCGTGCATGCTAAACCAGTTAAGAGATGGCATGTCGTGAAAATGCGCGCCCTGATAATAAGCCTCAAACAGAGCAACGCTTGGTTAAAATGACAAATCAGCTATATCGTTCTCTATTCTACTGTCAAATGTAATGGTCTATGCTTGTTCCTAGAGCCTAGAAAGACAGGGCTCAGCAACAGGTAGGGTCACTCTTAAGACTCATAAGATATTTTTTTAATTATTGGACCCCAGATAAATGGGGGTAAAGGCCAGAAGGAAGAAACTGTATATTTCTTGCAGTTTGTTCATGTAATGTATTTTTTTTACCACATTCAGTTATATAGATCCTGTTACAGGAGTGTTGTTCCTCACATAGTTAATTATTCTATCAGTAAGATGAGAAGATCCCCCACTCCCTTTTGGTGTTAGACAACTCCTCGAACTAGTCACTGTAGTCCAATCTAATGAAGTAAGCTGGAACTGTGTCAAGGTAGCCTACCTCTAGTATAAGCTCAGTTTCGTAAGTCCGCCAATAGGTCTCGCTTTAACAACTGGTATTGCCACTTAGGAGCTGTCCGTAAACTACAGCGAGAATTGTACCTGTTAGGGGTTGGTAAGACATTATTTTTTTAGTATGATGTTGCCAGTACCTGTGTCCAATCAGCAGCCAGGCTGCAGTAAGTATAAGGGCGCTGAAGTTGCCTGCCATTGTCTTATTCACCGTCGTCAGAGGCGTGAGGACCTGTTGAACCGGGCGGCTGGCCGCTTGGAAGGCAATGGCAAGGTAGACTGATTGGCTCTTAAAAGTACTTTCTATCGGCTGGCAGAAGGATATATTTATTACTGAACAATCATATAAAATCATGAGTATGGACCTGGTAAATCACCGTTCTTATTTAATTATGTAGGGTTTTCTCCACAAATGTAGGTGCCAATCTATAGCTATTATCTTACGAAGGAAGCACGGGTGTGAACCCTCGTTTCCCTTTGATATTCCTTTCTGTGGCTGGAATTTTTCTAAAGTTTACCTAATATTTTCGGCTGTAATTTTTTTCCTTTGCCTAGTCACAGCGTAGGATGGGATTAACTCCTGTGTCTCGGGGTTATTCATTCTTATCATTGTAGATTATTCAACCGTTGTTGAATTTTCCGGCCCCCATTGTCTAGCCTGCCTCTCATCTGGAAGGCCCGGGGTCGATTCCCAGCAAGGTCAGGTATTTAAAAATCCAATGTATTACAATGACGTATTCATATATGTAATAAAAATTAGTATAGAAAGAAACTGTCATACAGTTCCCTACACGAAATATCACTCAATGTGAAGGTATGAAACATGTCCCGATATTTTTGTTGTCACAATGAAGATGTCCGTCGGAAGTATGCTTTACAAGCATTACACCGGTACTGCAAGTATCTGGTTGTTCCATTATACAGGTGTTTGGGAGATAAATACCATTGTGCAGGTCTTTGGGAGATAAATACATCTTTTCTGCAGGCTATTGGTAGGGCCCTGAATACATATGACATCAAGTTAATGTCCTATTTCAAAAATAAAAGAAACGAAGTTGAAAGGTTGATGTTTGTAGTTCAGGTAGTATGAACGATTAAGGGCTTTGCTGACACACATTACAATATTTTTCAGTGTGAAAACATCCGCTTCTTGTACTCAGAATTGTTTTTTGCACATTACCCATGCATACCACCTGAAGCTACAGTGCAGTGATGTACTAATCATTGAACATTACCATGCGCATTCATACAGCCTGACATGCTGCCTGAAGCATGGTATGGCGGGTGATATAACGAGGGGCAAACGAAGCTACTTCCTACCTCACAAACATCGCACTCTACTTCAAGCTCCTCTCTCGGACAAACCATATTTTACGAACTGCGGACATTCATTCCTGCCTTTCGTAAGATTATTTGTACGTATCTCCTACACATCCTGTATACTGCAACTTGCACAATAGCAGTGTGAGATATCTGCATGATCTCCATTTCTTCTGCGTCCTCTTCATCACTTTTATCTTTACTTTCCTGTACGCTTTTGATTTCATCGGTTAAAATCTGGTCTTCCTCGCAGTTTTTATCGCTCAGCCACTTGGTAACGTCTTCTTCATCAATTTTCCCTCTCCTGGAAGCTTGTGGAACTTGTCAACGTACTGAGTGTCAGCAACTGATGATTCCGAATTAACTGGCTCATCTCTGACTCCAGGTCGATGTCAACCAATGGCCATTCTTTCCTCCAGCTCTTCATTGTGCTACTGTACTCCGCTTCATCCCTAGAGATCGGATTTATGAGAGGCTGAATTAGCGAGATTCTAGTGTAGTATTCTTTTAGACAAGTGCTCTGAGACTTCCAACGATATCCACACTTTTGTTGAGTGTGTCTGAAAAATCTGGAATAACCGCTGTTAGATCTTGGAACTATACAACTCCCAGTCCTATGGTAAGCAGTGGCCATGAAAAAAATACATGTATGTATGTATGTATGTATGTATGTATGTATGTATGTATGTTGGGTATTCAGCCCGAAGGCTGGTTTGATCCTCCACAGTTCCGCTAAGAGCTGCCATAGATAGCCTAGGTGTCACTGAAGAGGCATACTAGAGAAATGAGGAGTGAGGTAGTTTCCGTTGCTTTCCTCACCGTGCCAGAAGTTGCTATTACATTACAGTTCGCCAAGGCCACTGAAATTCATGCACAAACCGACCCTATGAGTGATATTTTCACACCTTTTTTAACAGGGACTGGCTACGTAAGGAATGGTATTACTAGCGTCACTCATACGTCGGTCACTTTCATATTATCAAAGCCACGATGTCTACTGCGAATTTTTGTCCCTCCGCCTATTCCGTGTCTAACTAGGGAGGACATATTCGCCATACCACGTTCAGGAAAATTGAGTTCCTCAGGGATCGGCTGTGGGGTCAGCTGTAACACTCGCTATATATGTAGAAGATTTTCAACGCATTACAGGTCAAAAAAATATGGCAGTCGCAGAGCGACGGTTACATCAAGCTATTAGGAGAGTGGAACAGTGGACATTGAAACATTAATTGTGGTTCCCAACCGACAAGACTTCAGTTGCTCATTTCTGCCCGAACGAAGCGTACTCTCCATCCCAATCCTAAACTTTATCTGGGGAACGTTGCTCTTCCAGCAGTGGACACATGCCGATTCCTGTGGCTCCTTTCCGATAGAGCGGGGGGCTGATCTCACGGTGCTCCTACCTTTGTACAGGGCATCCATTATTATTATTATTATTATTATTATTATTATTATTACTATTATTATTATTATTATTATTATTATTATTATTATTATTATTATTATTATTATTATTATTATTATTATTATTATTATTATTATTATTATTATTTATGTTGTATAAAGGGGCCTAACAGCTAGGCCATCGGCTCCTAAATGAAAATTAAAACTTCAAAATGTTTCCACTGACTACAGTATACTGTAAAACGAATGATAATATAAAATGACCACGAACCCAAAACAGTCAGTGGATCCAATTCACAATTCTGTATTGTCAGATATGATGCTTTTTGTCCAATGGGGTCCAAAATCCAGTTCACCCCCTCGTAATGGTACTAATCGCTGGTAAAGCAGAATCATGGTGTTCCTTGCACAGTGGTACTAATCACAGGTAACGTAGACTCATAGTGTTCCTCGCACGGTGGTACTAATCACAAGTAACGTAGACTCATGGTGTTCCTCGTACGGTGTTACTAATCAGAGGTAACGTAGACTCATGGTGTTCCTCGTACGGTGTTACTAATCAGAGGTAACGTAGACTCATGGTGTTCCTCGCACGGTGTTACTAATCAGAGGTAACGTAGACTCATGGTGTTCCTCGCACGGTGGTACTAATCACAGCTAACGTAGACTCATGGTGTTCCTCGCACGGTGGTACTAATCACAGATAACGTAGACTCATGGTGTTCCTCGCACGGTGGTACTAATCACAGCTAACGTAGACTCATGGTGTTCCTCGCATGGTGGTACTATTCACAAGTAACGTAGACTCATGGTGTTCTTCGCACGGTGGTACTAATCACAGCTAACGTAGACTCATGGTGTTCCTCGCACGGTGGTACTAATCACAGCTAACGTAGACTCATGGTGTTCCTCGCACGGTGGTACTAATCAGAGGTAACGTAGACTCATGGTGTTCCTCACACGGTGTTACTAATCAGAGGTAACGTAGACTCATGGTGTTCCTCGCACGGTGGTACTAATCAGAGGTAACGTAGACTCATGGTGTTCCTCACACGGTGGTACTAATCAGAGGTATCGTAGACTCATGGTGTTCCTCCCGCGGTGGTACTAATCAGAGGTAAAGTAAACTCATGGTGTTCCTCGCACGGTGTTACTAATCAGAGGTAACGTAGACTCATGGTGTTCCTCACACGGTGGTACTAATCAGAGGTAACGTAGACTCATGGTGTTCCTCACACGGTGTTACTAATCAGAGGTAAAGTAGACTCATGGTGTTCCTCGCACGGTGGTACTAATCAGAGGTAAAGTAAACTCATGGTGTTCCTCGCACGGTGTTACTAATCAGAGGTAACGTAGACTCATGGTGTTCCTCCCGCGGTGGTACTAATCAGAGGTAAAGTAAACTCATGGTGTTCCTCGCACGGTGTTACTAATCAGAGGTAAAGTAAACTCATGGTGTTCCTCGCACGGTGTTACTAATCAGAGGTAACGTAGACTCATGGTGTTCCTCACACGGTGTTACTAATCACAGCTAACGTAGACTCATGGTGTTCCTCACACGGTGTTACTAATCACAGATAACGTAGACTCATAGTGTTCCTCGCACGGTGGTACTAATCAGAAGTAACGTAGACTCATGGTGTTCCTCGTACGGTGTTACTAATCAGAGGTAACGTAGACTCATGGTGTTCCTCGTACGGTGTTACTAATCACAGATAACGTAGACTCATGGTGTTCCTCGCACGATGGTACTAATCACAGATAACGTAGACTCATGGTGTTCCTCGCACGATGGTACTAATCAGAGGTAACGTAGACTCATGGTGTTCCTCACACGGTGTTACTAATCACAGCTAACGTAGACTCATGGTGTTCCTCACACGGTGTTACTAATCACAGATAACGTAGACTCATGGTGTTCCTCGCACGGTGGTACTAATCACAGATAACGTATACTCATGGTGTTCCTCGCACGGTGGTCCTAATCACAGCTAACGTAGACTCATGGTGTTCCTCGCACGGTGGTACTAATCACAGATAACGTAGACTCATGGTGTTCCTCGCACGGTGGTACTAATCACAGATAACGTAGACTCATGGTGTTCCTCGCACGGTGGTACTAATCACAGCTAACGTAGACTCATGGTGTTCCTCACACGGTGGTACTAATCACAGATAACGTAGACTCATGGTGTTCCTCGCACGGTGGTACTAATCACAGATAACGTAGACTCATGGTGTTCCTCGCACGGTGGTACTAATCAGAGGTAACGTAGACTCATGGTGTTCTTCACACGGTGGTACTAATCACAGATAACGTAGACTCATGGTGTTCCTCACACGGTGGTACTAATCACAGATAACGTAGACTCATGGTGTTCCTCGCACGGTGGTACTAATCAGAGGTAACGTAAACTCATGGTGTTCCTCACACGGTGGTACTAATCACAGATAACGTAGACTCATGGTGTTCCTCGCACGGTGGTACTAATCAGAGGTAACGTAGACTCATGGTGTTCCTCACACGGTGGTACTAATCACAGATAACGTAGACTCATGGTGTTCCTCACACGGTGGTACTAATCACAGGTAACGTAGACTCATGGTGTTCCTCGCACGGTGGTACTAATCAGAGGTAACGTAGACTCATGGTGTTCCTCACACGGTGTTACTAATCACAGATAACGTAGACTCATGGTGTTCCTCGCACGGTGGTACTAATCAGAGGTAACGTAGACTCATGGTGTTCCTCACACGGTGGTACTAATCAGAGGTAACGTAGACTCATGGTGTTCCTCGTACGGTGTTACTAATCAGAGGTAACGCAGACTCATGGTGTTCCTCGCACGGTGGTACTAATCAGAGGTAACG
This sequence comes from Anabrus simplex, assembly GCF_040414725.1. Taxonomy (NCBI): domain Eukaryota; kingdom Metazoa; phylum Arthropoda; class Insecta; order Orthoptera; family Tettigoniidae; genus Anabrus; species Anabrus simplex. The sequence goes on along the minus strand of NC_090271.1, from coordinate 231,411,794 downwards.
TAGACTCATGGTGTTCCTCACACGGTGGTACTAATCAGAGGTAACGTAGACTCATGGTGTTCCTCCCGCGGTGGTACTAATCAGAGGTAACGTAGACTCATGGTGTTCCTCGCACGGTGGTACTAATCACAGCTAACGTAGACTCATGGTGTTCCTCGCACGGTGGTACTAATCACAAGTAAGGTAGACTCATGGTGTTCCTCGCATGGTGGTACTATTCACAGGTAATGATGACCCATGGTACGTCACACACAATGGCGCCACTCACAGGTAGCACAAACCCAATGTAAACGATAACAGGTTTCTCTTCTCTCCACCTAAAACCTTTAGTGTGTTCACAAAATACTACTCTCCAACTCCGAGTAAACTCAGAGTTCACCTATCCGTTCACAAAAAGTGAAGACTTAACTCTACAAGGTATTCAGAAAATGCAATCGAGTTAACTCAGAGTATACACCGAGCTCGATAGCTGCAGTGGTTTAAGTGCGGCCAGTATCCAGTAATCGGGAGATAGTGGGTTCGAGCCCCATTGTCGGCAGTCCTGAAGATGGTTTTCCGTGGTTTCCCATTTCCACAACACGCAAATGCCGGGGCTGTACCTTAATTAAGGCCACGACCGCTTCCTTCCTTTTCCTAGGCATTCCCTGTCCCATCGTTGCCATCAGACCTAGCTGTGTCGGTGCGACGTAATATAATAGCAAAATAATAATAATAATAATAATAATAATAATAATAATAATAATAATAATAATAACCTCAGAGTATACTCTTTTGACTCCGCGTAAATAGGTGGGTAGATATAATTCGACATGCGCAGTAATGCATTCATTGGTGGCGGTGAAAAAGATTAAAATGCGAGTATATTGACATTGCAATGAATTCAAATTATTTCCTAGTTGTTGACAATGAAGGGCGTTATGTATTGAATGAAGAAAGAGATATTTTCGTTTAAAACAGGAAAAATAGGCACCAGTTTTAATAATTGGCGGAAGTAACATGACTGAATTTTTATAAGAATACCCATTTTATGAAAGATCAGGTGATTTATTAACCTCAACTTTCTAAGATTTCCTCGGTAAATGTATAATAGGTAACTTCCTTATTTTAGATGTCCATCTGAATGAGACCATTCAATTATATGATCAGAATTACCACACAGTGCATTTAAACTCTCACGAAACGGATCTGTACGAATCAGGTGCTAACAGCCACTTACAAACACAAGTTGCTTTAGTGGGACTTGCAAAGTTCTTCCTCGTTCCCAATTTTGGATCACTCACTCACTCACTCACTCACTCACTCACTCACTCACTCACTCACTCACTCACTTTGTGAGCAACATTGTATTCAATTGCGTAACTCTTATCGTTACCCTAGAATCGCGAAGGGAACGTCACCTAACGCCTTTTCTCATATGAAGAATCGGTTAGGGAATTTTCACTGTAATAGTGTCCGATTTGTTGGTTGAATGGTCAGAGTACAGTTCTTCGGTTCAGAGGGTCCCGGGTTCGATTCCCGGCCGGGTCGGGGATTTTAACCCTCGTTGGTTAAATCCAATGGCCCGGGGGCTGGGTATTTCTGCTGTCCTCAACATCCCTGCATCTCACACACCACACATAACACTATCCTCCACCACAATAACACGGAGTTATCTGAACATGGCAGATGCCGCCCACCCTCATCGGAGGGTCTGCCTTACAAGGGCTGCAATCGGCTAGAAATAGCCACACGAAATTATTATTACAGTAATGGTAGGCCCGCTTGCCTACCATCAGTCACAATCAGGTTGGGGAGTTTTCATTATAATGGCAGATACTCACTCTCCACCTGCCCTTTTACATCCTCAGAAAGACTGTCTTAGTAGTTTTCCCAAATAAAATGACCATAGGTCATTACAATGACGTCAGTAGCAATGGTGCGAGTAAAAACAATGCCTTCACATGAAATACTCGATCAAATGAAAAAACACACATTCTCTTACTTTTAACGAACGGTACTACGCTGCCGATCTAACAGCCCAAAGTTCCAGACCTGGAACGACCAGGCCGGAGACACCCGTGATCGGTGAACAGTTTTCGTCTTTTTTCCGTGGGGGCGGGGGGAATGGTCGAATAGTGCAGAGTCCCAGGGCAAAATCTATGCCGTTTTTACGAATCTGTTTCCTAGGAGTAGGCCTATTCGATAAGTCGGTAAATCTGAATTCACTACACTGTCGGCGGAAAAATTAAACTATCTGACTTGGAGGCAAATTTTTCCTCCTACCGAGCTCGATAGCTGTAGCCGCTTAAGTGCGGCCAGTATCCAGTATTCGGGAGATCGTGGGTTCGAACCCCACTGTCGGCAGCCCTGAAGATGGTTTTCCGTGGTTTCCCATTTTCACACCAGGCAAATGCTGGTGCTGTACCTTAATTAAGGCCACGGCCGCTTCCTTCCCACTCCTAGTCCCTTCCTCCCTCATCGTCGCCAAAAGACCTATCCGTGTCAGTGCGACGTAAAGCAAATAAAAATAAAGAAAAAATCCTCCAAGCCAGAGGAGAAACCCCCTCTTCACTGCTAATTTGAAAAAAAATGAATGTAGAATTTTAAAAAAAGTGAAGAGGAAGAAGCTCTTCTTAAGAAATGGCTCTTTTCAGGGTTGAATTTTGAGTTATTTAGTGAATTGTGGTGCTATAATTTGGAATAGGCTTAAATTGTAATTCTAGACCAGGTCCTACTACTACTACTACTACTACTCCTACTAAGTGAGCCTCTGCCTTACACTGCTCATTCAAATCAGCGCGTCAGAGTAGGGAGCGAATAGCTGGAATACTAGGACGAACCAGGGTGTTACGTACCAACAGTATCAGAAAATGTATGAACCAGAGGAATGGCATGCTAAAGAAGAAAGTTTTCTAACTCGCCAGCTATTTCTTGCCAATATTCAGTCAGGCTGTTATACTCGGTACGCAGCAGTAATCCCATCTATCGAACAATTGTCAATGTAATGTTATTGTTGATCAATGTTATGCGCTCTCGATATTGTAGGCCTTCACATTTAGTTTTCTTCCGACTCTGAAATACCACTCTCATCATAGTCGGTACGGTAAAACTGAATAAAACATAAATGATCGGTAACTGTATTCTCTATAACTTTTGTTATGCAGTACTTTTCGATAGGAGCAATAACATAAGTATTTGAAAATTACATTTTAGGTGCCTTCCCCTAAACTACAATTTCATCCAGGGTGAAAAAAATTGTTTGTAGCTTAGTCTGTAGTTTTTTTATTCCCCGACTCTATATACCGATTTTCATAAATTCTTTTAACACATTTTCTCGTAGCTCGGCGTTTATATGGACTTACTTTTATGAACAATATGTAGCGGTATTTCATTGTATTACATTTTAATTTTTGTTTGTTTGTTTGTTTGTTTGTTTGTTTGTTTGTTTGTTTGTTTGTTTGTTTGTTTGTTTGTTTGTTTGTTTGTTTGTTTGTTTGTTTGTTTTCCATTTCAGTATTTTCCTGAAGCATTTACAGGTTGCCATGATGACAAAGAGTATCGACCACAAGACAAATTAATTATATGAAGGTAAATAGCAAATACGTAGAAATAAGGCATTGTGAATTACATCCAATGATTACTTTAAATTCATAATTATTTTCATTTTGATTAGTGGGTAAGTTTTAATTTTTAATTTCTCTTCATATTAAACCATCAGGGGACAATGACCCAGATATTAGGCCCCTAATCATCATCATCATAATCATCATCAAACCCCGTTCTGGACCTCAGAGCTGAATTAAAGTGGTCGGAAAGGCTGAAATCGAACCCTGGGCCTCCGGGTAAAATGTAGGCACACTACCCCTAGTGTACGGGTCTGACCTATCTTAGAGAAACTGGGTGATTTTTTTACTCGAGTCGTGCAGCAGTCTACGATGGCAGAAACAAGCGTAACTACGGACCCCGAAGAAAGAATGGCTTTATTAAAAGAAATCTGGCCACTTACTTTTTTTTTTTTTGCCGTCGGTTGAATGTCTCATCAGCAGACAGGTCTTGTGGGATAGGACAGGGCTACGACTGGGAGGGAAATGAATGTTGTTTGGGGGTGAAAATAGGAAATCATGGAAAACCATCTACAGGCAAGTGGTTCGAACACACTGTTTCCCGAATGCAAGCTGACAGCTACCGCTCGGTGTATGTATATGTATATGTATGTATGTATGTCACTTTGCTATATCAGCCCGTTTTTCTTATTTTATTGTATTGTGTTCGGCTGCACGTCACGAAACAAGTTGCAAGAAAGTATAGAAATAGCCTAATGAATCATGCGAGGAAAGTTCTTGGTTACAAGCTCTGGTAACAGGTGAAATGAAAATCCACAGCCTGCTTACAGTCATTCGACCAGATCAGGAATGGAATGAATGAAGCCCCATCTAGCAGGGAGGATAGGAATTGTGCCGGCTGCCGAAGCCTGTCGCACTCCTCTGGGGCAATGATTAATGAATGACAGCTTAAATGAAATATTGGAGAGTGTTGCTGGAATGAAAGATGACAGGGAAAACCGGAGTACCCGGAGAAAAACCTGCCCTGCCTCCGCTTTGTCCAGCACAGATGTCACATGGAGTGACCGGAATTCGAACCACGCAACCCAGCGGTGAGAGGCCGGCGCGCTGTCGCCTGAGGCACGGAGGCTCTGTCGAGTAACAGATAATATTAGGAAATAAAACATTTCTCATTGGATGTGCAATTCTCTGTGTGTGTCTATTTTTGGTCTGTAAAGACACAGTAATCTAAAATACGCCTGACTTTTGAACATGCTTTATCTTTACTAATATTTAGAGTTGGTGACTTGTAGCCTTTCGAAATTACAAATTTACCATTTTGTAGCGTTTATAATGTATATTTTCAATTTAGCGTTTGAATCTTGGGTTTAGTTCCTGCCATATATTGCATCTTTTCAAATGAAATTTGGAGTCCGGTATTAGTCGTTATTCCATAAAGTTTTTCTATGGACTGGCTTACTTGTCTTATTATTATTATTATTATTATTATTATTATTATTATTATTATTATTTATTTCCAGCCCCGTGGTGTAAGCGTAGCTTGCCTGCTTGTTATCCAGAGGCCCTGGGTTCGATTCCCAGCCAGGTCAGGGATTTTTACCTGGATCTGAGGGCTGGTTCGAGGTCCAATCAGCCTACGTGTTTACATTTGAGGAGCTGTCTGACGGTCAGATGGCATCTCAGGTATAGAAAGCCAAGAATAACGGCCCAGAGGATTCGTCAGGCTGACCACGCTTGATTTCATAATCTGCAGGCCTTCGGGATGAGCCAAGGCCCATCAGGACTGTAACATCATGAGGTTTGTTTTGTTGAATTTAAAAAGCTCAGTATTCTTCCTAAAAAATCTATGGAACAACATGCAAAGTTACTACTACTACTACTACTACCACTACTACTACTAATTTTCATTCCTTCCCTGAAGGGGGAGGTGGGCCTCCTAAACAGTGACGCCGCCTCTCAGACCAGGAGAATTGTATAGGAGGAGATGTGCAGAGAAGGTGAGAGTGTTGGCGGCCGTGGCCTATACTGGGATCTGTTACGACATTCGCTTTAGTGCAGGAGAACGGAAAACCACGGAAAAAACTTCTCAGGACAGCCAACGGTGGGGACCAGCACTTCTCCGTCTCCTAAATACAGAGACGGAGAGCCACGGTAGAGCCGTGACCACTCTGTATCCGCCGACTGCAACATTATGCCGGCGCTGGTGAGTAATTACATTCGTTCTATTGCTTATACACGAGATGTTGATTTACAGTATCTTGTTATTTCATTTTCTCGTCCAGAAGGGTCAGGGGATAACATTATTATTATTATTATTATTATTATTATTATTATTATTATTATTATTATTATTATTATTATTATTATTATTATTATTATTATTCTTTTCCCGTTAGGTTCTTGTTTCTCCTTCTTCTTCCTCCAACACTCCTTCATCTGCTCATTATGTCTCCTTTTCTTTCCCTCGGACCATTTTGAGCCTGTTTTTTTTTCTCCTGACCTTGGAATCCTTCCATTTTTAACACTTTCTTTCTAAAAATCTCTCTCTGTTGTTGCTGCTTCTTCTCTTATATTGTTTCTTTCCAAATCTTTCTTGACTTCATGAATCCATGTTCCAAAGATATTTAAAGACATGTTCAGTTAACCTGTTGTCATCCACTCTGTATTAATGCCCAAAAAATATCAATCGCCTCTTCTCCATTGTATCTCTTGTGTTTTCTATGTTCCGGTATATTTCATCATTATTTCTTGATTTCCAGAGTTCTGTAGTTCTTAGCGGACCGAATACTTTCCGTATATTTTTTTCTCTCCAGTACTTATAATTCAGAACTAGACATTCAATCCCGTATAGGCATTCCTGTTTGACTACTGTGTTGTAGATACTGTATTCCTAGTTATACCGTATACACTTTCCATCTTGTGTATCCTTTCTTCTACAGCGGACTATTTCAAATCATTTTCTTGAATTGTTTCTATCAATTATCTGAATTTACAGGGGTTAGAGAAGGCTGTACTCTTTCATCTTCGTTGTTCATAGTTTACATGGATCGTATGCTGAAAGGTATTAATTGACAGAGAGGGAGGGATTCAGTTAGGTGAAAATGTAGTAAGCAGTTTGGCCTATGCTGACGATTGTTCCGAAAGCCTTCAATCTAATACACTGACTGACAGAGCAAATGCAACACCAAGAAGGAGTGGTTCGAAAGGGATGAAAGTTGGCGAAAAAACAGAGACGGCACGGACGAATAATTGATGTTTATTTCAAACCGATATGCAGGTTACACAATGCGCACGGCATCGACTCAGTAGGATGTAGGACCACCGCGAGCGGCGATGCACGCAGAAACACGTCGAGGTACAGAGTCAATAAGAGTGCGGATGGTGTCCTGAGGGATGGTGTCCTGAGGGATGGTTCTCCATTCTCTGTCAACCATTTGCCACAGGTGGTCGTCCGTACGAGGCTGGGGCAGAGTTTGCAAACGGTGTCCAATGAGATCCCACACGTGTTCGATTGGTGAGAGATCCGGAGAGTACGCTGGCCACAGAAGCATCTGTACACCTCGTAGAGCCTGTTGGGAGATGCGAGCAGTGTGTGGGCGGGCATTATCCTGCTGAAACAGAGCATTGGGCAGCCCCTGAAGGTACGGGAGTGCCACCGGCCGCAGCACATGCTGCACGTAGCGGGGGGCATTTAACGTGCCTTGAATACGCACTAGAGGTGACGTGGAATCATACGCAATAGCGCCCCAAACCATGATGCCGCGTTGTCTAGCGGTAGGGCGCTCCACAGTTACGGCCGGATTTGACCTTTCTCCACGCCGACGCCACACTCGTCTGCGGTGACTATCACTGACAGAACAGAAGCGTGACTCATCGGAGAACACGACGTTCCGCCATTCCCTCATCCAAGTCGCTCTAGCCCGGCACCATGCCAGGCGTGCACGTCTATGCTGTGGAGTCAATGGTAGTCTTCTGAGCGGACGCCGGGAGTGCAGGCCTCCTTCAACCAATCGACGGGAAATTGTTCTGGTCGATATTGGAACAGCCAGGGTGTCTTGCACATGCTGAAGAATGGCGGTTGACGTGGCGTGCGGGGCTGCCACCGCTTGGCGGCGGATGCGCCGATCCTCGCGTGCTGACGTCACTCGGGCTGCGCCTGGACCCCTCGCACGTGCCACATGTCCCTGCGCCAATCTTCTTCGCCACAGGCGCTGCACCGTGGACACATACCTATGGGTATCGGCTGCGATTTGACGAAGCGACCAACCTGCCCTTCTCAGCCCGATCAACATACCCCTCGTAAAGTCGTCTGTCTGCTGGAAATGCCTCCGTTGACAGCGGCCTGGCATTCTTAGCTATACACGTGTCCTGTGGCACACGACAACACGTTCTACAATGACTGTCGGCTGAGAAATCACGGTACGAAGTGGGCCATTCGCCAACACCGTGTCCCATTTATCGTTCGCTACGCGCGCACCACAGCGGCGCATTTCACATCATGAGCATACCTCAGTGACGTCAGTCTACCCTGCAATTGGCATAAAGTTCTGACCACTCCTTCTTGGTGTTGCATTTGCTCTGTCAGTCAGTGTATATTGAAACTTGAAAATAGGTGCAATGAGTATGGTATGAAAATTAGTCTTTCCAAGACTAAACTGATGTCAGTAGGTAAGAAATCTAAGAGAATTGTAAATTGGGAACACAAAACTGGAACAAGTAGATAATTTCAAGTATTTAGGATGTACTGTATTTTCTCCCAAGAGGGTATAATATTAAATGAGATCGAATCAAGCTAATGCAGTGAGCTCGCAGTTGCGATATTCTGTAAGAAGGAAGTCAGGTCCCAGACGAAACTGTCTTTATATCGGTTTGTTTTCCGACCAACTTTGCTTTACGAGAGTGAAAGCTGGGTGGACTCAGGATGTCTTGTTCATAAGTTAGAAATAACAGACATGAAGGTAGCGAGAATGATCGCTGGTGCAAACAGGTGGGGACAATGGCAGGAGGGTACTCGAAATGAGGAGATAAAGGCTAAGTTAGGAATGAACTCGATGGATGAAGCTGTCCGCATAAACCGGCTTCGGTGGTGGGGCCGGTGTAAGACGAACGAAAGGATAGCTAGGAGAATAATGGACTCGGTCATGGAGGGTAAGAGAAGTAGAGGGAGGTCAAGTAGACTATGATTAGAGTCAGTTCCTAACAATTTAAAGATAAGATAGAACTAAACAAGGCAACACAACTAGCGAAAATAAAATGGCGTATGACTTTTATTGCCGGGAGTGTCCGAGGACAAGTTCGGCTCGACAGATGCAGGTCTTTTGATTTGACACCCGTGGGAAACCTGCACATCGTGATGAGGATGAAATGATGATGAGGACGACACATACACCCAGTCTCCGCGTCAGCGAAATTAACCAATTATGGTTAAAATTCCCGAACCTGCCGGGAATCGAACGCGGAACCCCTGTGATCGAAGGCCAGCACACTAACCATTTAGCCATGGAACCGGACACAGAACTAGTTACAAATAGAGGATCGTGGCGGTGTTTAGTAAATTCACAGAGGCTTGCAGACTGAACACTGAAAGTAATAACAATCTATAATGAAGATTTATGTTTACAATTTACTTTTTTTCTTTCTTCCTTCTTTTTTTGTTTGTTTTGTTTACAAGTTGCTTTACGTCGCACCCACACAGGTAGGTCTTATGGAGACGATGGGATGGGAAGGGGCTATAAGTGAGCAGGAAGCGATCGTGGCCTTAATTAAGGTACATCCCCAACATTTGCCTGGTGAGAAAATAGGAAACCACGGAAATCATCTTCAGGGCTACCGACAGTGAGGTTCGAATCTACTATCTCCCGAATGCAAGCTGATCGCTACGTGACCCAAACCGTGCGGCCACTTGTATGTATGTATCGTGTTGAAGGAACATTTTGAATATGCGACTGAGGGCACTCACACGGCCAGCGCTGAGTCAGAAAAGCTGTAGGTGAAATGCATGGATCAATGCTGTAAAAACCTTCAAGAACAACACAGTAAGCAATAGAATTTAAGAACGATCAATAATACATGCTACAATATGTATTTTCGATCAGTAGAAGGTCCTACCATTTTAATTACATACATACATACATACATACATACATACATACATACATACATACACAACCCTTCAGCCTCCATGAATTAGCTGAGGTTCTGCTCAACTGCCGTAGCTCTGTGGTTTCTCTTAGTTCCACACCTCTTATCATTAATACATTAAATATCGAGTCTACCGGGCGAGTTGGCCGTGCGGTTAGGAGCGCGCAGCTGTGAGCTCGCACCCGGGAGATAGTGAGTTCGAACCCCACTGTCGGCAGCCCTGAAGATGGTTTTCCGTGGTTTCCCATTTTCACACCACGTAAATGCTGGGGCTGTACCTTAATTAAGGCCACGGCCGCTTCCTTCCCGTTTCTAGGCCTTTCCTCTCCCATCGTCGCCATAAGACCTGTCTGTGTCGGTGCGACGTAAAACAAATACCAAAAAAATATCGAGTCTAAACATCGTCGCAATGTTCTCTCTCCACTTATCCTCCATGTCCATTATGTTTCCAGGTAATCTATCTTCCTCCATTCGCCTCATGTGACCCACCGCCGAAGCTGGTTTATGCGTACAGTTTCGTCCATCGAATTTGTATCCAACTTAACCTTTATCTCCTAATTCCGAGTGCTCTAATCATCATAAGAACTAAGCGCCATTTTCTTATACAGTGCTGATAATTGTGATACAATTAAAGTTCAATACAGTCTATATCAGCACCATATTTATATATAACTCACTTAGTCCAAAACCGGGTTTCGGAATGTATAATCCATCTTCAGTGGATCTAATTTAAAAAATTATAATATGCTAAAATCTGCATTGGTGTGTCGTCAAGATTTTAAAATGTTGAAGCGTAATAGTCCTCAGCAACATCTCAAAATCTTGACGATAATCACCGTTGATCTCCATTTACCGGGCGAGTTGGCTGTGCGGTTAGGGACGCGCGGCTGTGAGCTTGCATCCGGGAGATAGTGGATTCGAACCCCACTGTCGGCAGCCCTGAAGATGGTTTTCCGTTTTCCATTTTCACACCAGGCGAATGTTGGGGCTGTACCTTAATTAAGGCCACGGCCGCTTCTTTCCCAATCCTAGGCCTTTCCTATCCCTTCGTCACCATAAGACAGTGCAACGTAAAGCCAATTGCAAAAGATCTCCATTTAGGGCAGTCGACCAGGTAGCACATTGTCTGTCAGTTGTTTGCCTAGTCTTTTCTTAAATAATTTGAAAGATTTGGAAATTCATCGAACATATATCTTGGTAAATTATTCGAAATTCCCTAAATCCTCTTCGTATAAACGAATTTGTCCCTAATTTTTCCTCCTGAATTCCAACTTCATCCTCATATTTTGATGTTTCCTACTTAAAAGCTCCACTCAAGGTTATTCTTCTACTAATATCATTCCACGCCAACTCACCACTGACAGCTCGAAACATACCGCTTGGTTGAGCAGCTCGTCTCCTTGCTCCCAAGTCTTCCCAGACTAAAGTTTGTAACATTTTCGTAACACTACTCCTTTGTCGGAAATCACCCAGAACAAATCGTGCTGCTTTCCTTTGAATCCTTTCCCATACACTGGAACCATACTCTAGTTGGGGTTTATATGACTTTTCTTTACATCTTTACTCCAACCCCTAAATACCCTCATGACCAAGTGAAGAGAGCTATAACCTTTCTTGACAACCTCGTTAATGTAATTCCCCCGATCATTTCTTATATTAACTCCTAGGTATGTACAGATGATCCCTATGATGTGCATTCCCCCCATCAACACAGTAATTAAAACTGAGAAGACTTTTATTCTTTGTGGAATCCACAACCTGACTTTGCACCCCATTTATCATCATACCATTGTCTGCTGTCCATCTCATAACATTGTCGAAGTCGTTTTGCAGTCACTCATACTCTTGTAACTTATTTAACACTATGCATAATCGGTGAAAAAACCTTCTCTGATACCAGTTCATTCTTCACATCGGGGCCGATCTAGATGTTAGGCCTCTTTAAACAACAACAACAACAACAACAACAACAACAATAATAATAATAATAATAATAATAATAATAATAATAATAATAATAATAATAATAATAATAATAATAATAATAATAATAATAATAATAATAATAATAATAATAATAATAATAATATGCCAGTGAGACTCTTACACTAAATGGGAAAGGTGACCTAGAAAACATTTTAAAAGAAGAAAGAAGAATCCTGAGGAAAATTCTCGGCCCCCGAAAAACGGAAGATGGATATAGACTGAGGTCACGCAAGGTGACAGAAGAGCTTTCCAACATTGCAGCAGACATCCGCAAAAGACGTCTGAAATTTTATGGGCACGTTCGCAGACTGCCGGCAAGTAGACTGACACACAAGATTCTCACCTACATAGAACATCTAAAAAATATTCCATGGGTACTGGAAGTGAAGAAGAATCTGGAAAAAGCCCATATGGACTCAACTGACACCGCGGACAGAAACCTCTACAGGAAAAAGTTAATGGATGGAAAGTGCAACCAGAGAACGAAGTGAAAAAGAAGACTGGAACAAAGTGGACAGAAGAACGAAAAAGGATCCACGGAGAAAGGATGAGAGCTGTTTGGCAACTCAGAAAACAGAATCGTTAGAGCTTTGCGTGATCCATTGGGTCCATACGCACATAATAATAATAATAATAATAATAATAATAATAATAATAATAATAATAATAATAATAATCATCATCATCATTTAATCATATAAATTATACATGAAAATAAATGGCGTATTGCTTTTAGTGCCGGGAGTGTCCGAGTACAAGTTCGGCTCGCCAGATGCAGGTCTTTTGATTTGACGCCCGTAGAATTATATATAAGAAAACATAAAGGTCCAATAATACCGCCTTGAGGAATTCCCCTGCAGGATCAAACAATGCTTCACCTATTCACGTACACTATTTAGATTTTAACTTATTATAACCATTAATATTTGTTATTAGATTTACTGGCTGAATGGTCAGCCTTGAGAACTTCGGTTCAGAGGGTCCTGGGTTCGATTCCCGGCCGAGTCGAGATTTTAATCAAGTTTGATTAATTCTTCTGGCTCGGGGACTGGGTGTTTGTGTTTGTCCCAACACTTTCCTCTTCATATTCAGACAACACACTACACTGCCAACTACCACAGAAACACGCAATAGTGATTACATTCTTCCATATAAGGTTGGTGTTGGGAAGGGCATCTGGCCTTAAAACAGGGCCAAATCCATATGTGTGACACAGTTCGCACCCGCGACCCCACAGGTGTGGGGAAAGCGGAAGTAGAAGGAGAAGAAGATTAATCCACGGATGATGGAACATAAGTTCCGAAATCCGATTCGGAACTAAATTAGATAGACTTTCTGTGCTGATATAGACTGTATTTTAATTCAATAAATTGTTCGAGTACCCTCCTGCCATTTTTCCCGCCTGTTTGTACCAGCAATCATTCTCACTACTTTCATATTTATTACTTCCAACGTACAGTATGCACAAGCTATCCTGAATTCACCCAGCTTACACTCCTGTACAGCAAAGTTAATTATAAGCAGACCGATGTGAAGATAATTTCGTCCGAGGACTCTCTTCTTTCTTACTTTCTAGAATACAGTTGATCGTAACTACACGCTCACTGCGTTAGCTTTCAGTTTCACTTAGTACACCACCATCCTGACAGAATGAAAATCCACAGCCTGTTTCCAGTCATTCGACCGGACCAGGAATGGAATGAACGAAGCCCCATCCAGCAGCGAGGATAGGAATCGTTCCGGCTGCCGAAGCCTGTCGTTCTCCTCTAGTACAATGATTAATGACTGACAGATGAAATTAAATGATACTGGAGAGTGTTGCTGGAGTAAAAGATGACAGGGAAAACTGGAGTACCCAGAGAAAAACCTGTCCCGCCTCCTCTTTGTCCAGCAGTCCGGCTCCATGGCTACATGGTTTTTCTTTTTTTTTTTCAGCACAAATCTTCGCATCGAGTGACCGAGATTTGAACCACGGAATCAAGCGGTGAAAGGCCGGCGCGCTGCCGCCTGAGCCATCCTGAGAGAATATGCACCCTAAATACTTGATAATGGTGGTACCTGTTCCGATTGATACGTTAATATTTTTACATCTAATGCTTCATTCGAAAATATGACTTCCATCGTAAAACGCTACAAAAATGCTAACATTAATAATGCTAGAAAATGCAGTTTTTAAAGAATCAATTTTTAGTTTTAAAGTGCTTAATCTGCCTTTTTTTTTTTTTTTTTTTTTTTTTAATGGTTGAACTGTTCAAAGCAGGGTGCAATTCAGCTGTGAAGCTAATATTCCGAGCCCGCGTCTCCAGCATTGCCGGCCGAACGTCATTAACACATAGCAAAGCAAGATAAACCATAAAGCATACAGATGATTACAAACCGCACATTCCTGAGGCTGCAGATAATTCGCCTTGCCAGCTCTTACCTTGCTCATGTCTGACCCACACCAGTTATAACCGGTGCTGAGGACCCAGGGACCAGGATCGAGCAGTGTGACTGGAGGAGGCCGTACGAAGGTCTGGCGTGACTCCCCTTCGTATCTTTTCCAAAGCACCCCGCGCTAGGTCATCAACCTTATACAGATACACATATATTTTGTGTTTTCTCTTTCAACGATCATTCTGGAAGCTTCTGTAAATGATAATAATGTCATTTGCTTTACGTCCCACTAACTACTTTTACGGTTTTCGAGGACGCCGAGGTGCCGGAATTTAGTCCCGCAGGAGTTCTTTTACGTGCCAGTAAATTCACCGACACGAGGCTGACATATTTGAGCACCTTCAAATACCACCGGACTGAGGCATGGTCGAACCTGCCAAGTTGGGGTCAGAAGGCCAGCGCCTCAGCCGTCTGAGCCACTCAGCCCGGCGCTTCTTTAAATGAACGAGGCGTTTCGCAGGTAGCATACTGATTTGAACTTTCTTTCTTTCCTTCTTTCTTTTTCTTTCTTTCTTTCTTTCTTTCTTTCTTTCTTTCTTTCTTTCTTTCTTTCTTTCTTTCTTTCTTTCTTTTACCTGTTAGCTTACATTCGGGCGATTGAGGGTGGGGGAACGCTTTCGAACCCCACTGTCGGCAGCCATGAAAATAGTTTTATATAGTTTCTTATTTTCACACCAGGCTAAATCATACTAACTCATTATTTACCAAAGCAAACTCATCCACGTACAGGAGGGGTGGCAAGAGGACAAACTGGGGCAAATACTCATTTATATGACAAGGGGTAAGGGATTGGAATACATTATCATGGGAAATATTCGAAAAATTTCCAAGCTCCTTGAAAATGTTTCAGAAAAAGCGATAGTCCTAAATACAGATGATTGATTGATTGATTGATTGATTGATTGATTGATTGATTGATTGATTGATTGATTGATTGATTGATTGATTGATTGATTGATTGATGGAAAGGCTTCCACAATCCGTAACCTCAGTACTTGGCTGGTGGGGAGGGGGAGAGGTAGAGTGGTTAGATCTACGCCCGGCCGCCTTTGCCCTCCGTAATTAACATGGTACTCATTTTTGGTGTACGCCTACTCAACCTCAGGTCCATGTGTACCTCCGGAAGTAGTAATCTCGGGAGATCGAACCCATGTCCTTCCGGTTGAACCGAGCACATCTTTACCGCCCCGGCTAGGCAATCCCTCCATCATTTATTACTGGCCTAATACAGTATACAAGACAGGTAATTTTTCTTCCTTTCTACTATAGTGATCTCAAATTCATGTTTTTTGTTCTTGTTTTGTTTTGAGATTCATTAATCTGTCTAGTCTTTATGTAAAATGACGAAACTGTAGCTAGATGAGTCTGAGTGAAAATAATCAGAAGTCCTATGTAGACACTGCATTTCATTACACTAACATTTCAACACTGTGTTCATTTGTGTAATATTCTTAACAGTGAGGTTATTTTGAGTTTCAACTCTCCTACGGAAAAAGTAGGTAAATAATTATTTAGTCCGCCTCTGTCGTGTAGTGGTTAGTGTAATTAGATGCCACCCGCGGAGGCCCGGGTTCGACTCCCGGCTCTGCCACGAAATTTGAAAAGTGTTACGAGGGCTGGAACGGGGTTCACTCAGCCTCGGGAGGTCAACTGAGTAGAGGTGGGTTCGATTTCCACCTCAGCCGTACTGGAAGTGGTTTTCCGTGGTTTCCCACTTCTCCTCCAGGCAAATACCGGGATGGTACCTAACTTAAGGCCACGGCCGCTTCCTTCCCTCTTCCTTGTCTATCCCTCCCACTCTTCCCATTCCCCACCAAGGCCCCTGATAGCGGGTGAGGCCGCCTGAGCGAGGTACTGGTCATACTCCCCAGTTGTATCCCTGACCCAGAGTCTGAAGCTACAGGACGCTGTCCTTGAGGCGGTAGAGGTGAGGTCCCTCGCTGAGTCCGAGGGAAAAATCAACCCTGGAGGGTAAACAGATTAAGAAAGAAAGAAAGAAAGAAAGAAAGAAAGAAAGAAAGAAAGAAAGAAATAATGATTTAATTAAGGTCACGGTTATACCCTTCCCACTACTACCTTTGAGCTTTCGCGACGTTAAACCACAAGCAAAAAGCAAAAAAAAAAAAGTTCTTACTGTGAAACTCTCAAATGCCGAATCTAACCATCATCTCAGGGTTTTATTCCTATTTTCTTGCCGTGCCGAATGGCTCAGGCCTTCTGAACTCAAGTTGGTGAGTTCTTTCCTAGCTGTCTGTTGATTCTCAAATACGACCACCTCCTGTCAGTAGATATAGCTGCATGTAAAGAAACCTCCTGTGAGACAAAATTCCGGCACCACGTGCCTCCGAAGACTAATAATCTTAGGCTATTGCCAGCCTGCAAAGAAAGCCTAACACTTAGGAAAAATGAATTTTCCGAAATTTACTATAAAATTATGTTCATTATAATTTATTCGTATTACTTCTTCTGTTGATTATATTGTAAGTCCGGCACCTTGGCTGAATGCTCAGCGTCGATGCCCTCGGTTCAGAGAATCCCCAGATCGATTCCCGACTGGGTAGGGGATTTTTACCACTTCTAGATTTAACTCCTCCGACCCGGAGACTGGTGTGTGTGTTTATTCACCTATTCATCTGCACACATCACTACAATCCATCACAGACATACGCAATAGTGTGTATATCCCTCCGCATAGGGTATCGCCCGCCTCTGTGGTGTAGTAGTTACTGTGATTAGGTGCCAACCCCCGGAGGCTCGGGTTCGATTCCCGGCTCTGCCACGAAATTTAAAAAATGGTACGAGGACTGGAATGGGATCAACTGAGTAGAGGGGGTACGAATTCTACCTCAGCCGTCCTCAAAGTGGTTTCCCGCTTCTCTAGGTAAATGCCGGGATGTTACCTAACCTAAGGACACCCTCGTTTCCTTCCCACTCCTTTCCCTTTCTTACCCCATCGTTGCAATAAGACCTGTCTGTGTTGGTGTGACGTAAAGCAGATGATAAAAAAGTAAGGGTATCCGGTCGTAAAAAGGGGCCAAGGTCACACTCGCGAAGCCCATCAGGGCGTGGGAAAAGTGAATAAGAAGATAAAGGTTTATTACAATAAACATTCAAGTTATTTAGGCCTTATCGATGGTGAAATTACCAGCGTTTCGTGTGGCAGCGGGCTCGTCAGTTGGATTGCTACACCTTTCCAAGACGCTGGCGACTAGTGCGCCGTGGAGACACCACTACACTGCAATGACGGTACATTAGGGGAAGTATGTACACCCAACAGAACAAACATTGTCCGGCAAAGACATATTGAATTGTATATATTCTTGAAATTCTAGGATATTCGTACACTGTGGATAGTCGGTGGCCGAAATCCTTCCACCTGCACATTATTTTCATCGTGTTTCAAACAAGAGAATTTTAAAGGGAGTCATCTTCTGAGACGGCCTACTTTTGTGCGATTAAGTGTATTATTGCCGCAAAACAAATTGGCCCTTGAGCAAATCTCGTAAGAAGCTGAAGAGCGAGTCTTCTCACTTACCTCAGCACCCTGTCTTGTGACGTCTGCTATGTTAGATATCACCCGTCTGTCGTCAGAAGCACACTCAATTTCCGCAACAACTCTCTCACAGAGTTATTCACAAGAATAACCACTAAGTACTATAATTTATTTCGCATGTTAACTACTTAGAATATAAACAGCGACACTAATAATCGTATAAAGGAAAAGGAACAATACCGTAAATATCTAACGATATAGTTTAGTATTACTGTGTTAATTATTATTAATCAATTAATTAGGCAAGAAAATAGTAAAGTATTTTAAATCTTCACTTAAAAGACAATCACTGTGCAATCACTAATCATCATCTAAGGGTTCAATTACGGACATTTCGCTGTCACTTTCGTCAGGTTCACTTCCACTGTCACTGCTGCTGTAGTGCTGTTATCGTTGTCATTAATTATGATAGATTCTATTCACTCCTTTATTAGTCCCGCCCGTTCATAGTCCTCATTTTCATATTCATCCACATGGTCGCAAACTCTAATCTAGTCACTTTCCCCATGTTCTGAAAATCTCCGGCTGCAAAGGCGTTTAACACTACCAATTTTAAATGTGACATTATTAGTACCAACCCACTGTTTTACGGTAGACAAGATGAGTTCTATGGGATTTATATCTGCCTGGTATGGAGGCAGTCTCGATACCGTATGTCCACTAGCAGCCATTATTTCATCAATTACGTATGTACCAAGCGAGTGGCTGTCAATCGACAAGAGATAGGTCCGCCAGCAGGTTTGCTTTCTCTTTCAAGTGATTGAGGCCCTGCTTTGGCTTTTGTAGAGTGTAATATAATAAAGCTATCACATTCGATAGGCCTATAACTTAATTACGCTCTTTAACCGGCAGGTTATCTCCCCTCCCCCCACTATGACCGAGCTAACTTTCACTCTCCATCCCCTCACATATCTTCTTATCACTTGAGCCGATTCATCCATTGATATACCTGTCATTGGTCGGTTTGCAGGCGCCTGTGAACTGTGTATCGCTGCTCATATTCAATTCTAAGTGTATTGCCGGCTCAATCGGTTGGCATTTAGCAGTGCTGATTCATAACCCCTTTACAGGACAAACAACTCTGGCGTCCCTTAAATTTTGTAGTATTTGAAAGCATGTTAAAAGTAATACAATGTACACCGCCAGAAAAAAAGCATGCGACATCCTCAAGGACAAGGTCATTTTATTCACAAGCGATGTGACAGGCAGGTTATCATTGTAGGAGTATATGATTACATATTCAAACCAAATGAAACACACATGTTACGGTAAAGGGTGCCCAAACCATCGGAACAATACACAGAGCACCCCAGCGAGCTAGAATATAATATATAGAGTAGCTATCACGCTGCCATCTTTGAAGAAAGTTGAACTGGCGATCACCATGTCCTAAATGTACCTCATTACGCGGAGCGCTGTGTAAGCAAGTGCGGAGCAGAGCGGGAAAATTAGAAATTTTCACACAGATTTTATTCATAAGGTATATGATGAAGATATGAAAATATCGGATGAAAAGCGTAGGTAACTATTTGATGTGTATAAGTTTTCCTTGAGCAAAGGTCCCGTACAGAATCGCAGTGCACTGTAACTTAAAATGGAAGAAACAAAACACAATCAATCACTACTGATCTGCATTTATGTCATTCGCCCAGGCGGCAGATTTTCTATCTGTTGTTTTCCTAGTCTTTTCTTAAATGATTGCAAAGAAATTGGAAATTAATTGAACGTCTCTCCCTTGGTAAGTTATTCCAATCCCAAACTCCCCTTCCTATAAACGAATATTTGCCCCAATTTGTCCTCTTGAATTCCAACTTTATCTTCATATTGTGATCTTTTCTAATTTTAAAGACAGCACTCAAGCTTATTCGTCTAGTGATGTCCTTCCTCGCTATCTCTCCATTGACAGCTCGGAACATACCACTTAGTCGAGCAGCTCGTCTCCTTTCTCCCAATTCTTCCCAGCCAAGCTTTGCAACATTTTTCTAACGCTACTCTTTTGTCGGAAATCGCCCAGAACAAATCGAGCTGCTTTTCTTTGGATTTTTTCCAGTTCTTGAATCAAGTAATCCTGGTAAGGGTCCCATACACTGGAACCATACTCTAGTTGGGGTCTTACCAGCGACTTATATGCACTCTCCTTTACATCCTTACTACAACCCCTAAATACCCTCATAACCATGTGCAGTGATCTGTACCCTTTATTTATGATCATATTTATGTGATTACCCCAATAAAGATCTTTCCTTATACAGTATTAAGACCTAGGTATTTACAATGATCCCCAAAGGGAACTTTCACCCCATCAACGCAGTAATTACAACTGAGAGGACTTTTCCTATTTGTGAAACTCACAACCTGACTTTTATCCCCGTTTATCATCATACCATTGCCTACCGCCCATCTCACAACATTATCGAGGTCATTGTGCAGTTGCTCACAATCTTGTGACTTATTTATTTCTCTGTACAGAAGAACATAATCTGCAAAAAGCCTTATCTCTGATTTCTCTTCTTTACACATATCATTGATATATATATGTATAAGAAAACATAGAGGTCCAATAATACTGCATTGAGGAATTCCCCTCTTAATTATTACAGGGTCAGATAAAACTTCACCGACTCTAATTCTCTGAGTTTTATTTTCTAAAAGCATATCCACCCATTCAGTCATTCTTTTGTCAAGTTCAACTGCACTCATTTTTGCCAGTAGTCTCCCATGATCCACACTATTTTTTTTTTTGCTAGGGGCTTTACGTCGCACCGACACAGATAGGTCTTATGGCGACGATGGGATAGGAAAGGCCTAGGAGTTGGAAGGAAGCGGCCGTGGCCTTAATTAAGGTACAGCCCCAGCATTTGCCTGGTGTGAAAATGATCCACACTATCAAATGCCTTAGACAGGTCAGTCGCGATACAGTCCAGTTTGATTTTTCTTGAAGCAATATAATGTTGAAAATTATTACATCAATTCTTGTTTAATCACAAAGATGTGGAGATATCCATACGTCTCCAATATGTATCAACATACATAAGAATGTAGACCTACTGTACAAGATTACGGATTAGGATGCGTATCTAAAAAGCCAAGAAAATTAAAAACACTTTAATAAATTATCATACACTTCAGAGGCAACCTTTCTACGTACACATTTTAATAACATGGAAGTAAATTTACAATAAACAAATTGAACTTTATATTGAATTCTTAATGGTCACATTTCTCGATTCGAAGCAGCTCTCTAAATTCATATGAAAGGATACGTACTTTCTAGCTCTGTTTCATTGTCCCATGGACAATATTAATTTTGTGTACATCTGCCCCATGGTTTCGCTTTTCAATTCTTGCGTAATAACTCGGTATCTGTGGTGCAGTCTAATTTGAAATACTGCTTTAAGACAAGTTTTGTCATGCTGGCGTAATGAGATTCCTCACTGAACTCTGTAGTAGTAAATAAATTATCGTTATTGTAAAACAACTGCCCGGGAATTGACGAGAGAACTTCAGTCTGTAACTTTAACATACAGTTTGCTATCTTTGCGAGAGTTACTTTTTTCTAAATACCTTTTCATCCACGTGCAAATTTCACAACATCATGAGTTTGATAAAGAGCCCATATTTTATATCTTTCCAGGCAATAAGCCCTTCCTTCTCTTCGGAATGCTGAGCAAACATATCCTTCAGACAGTCGTAGCATTTAATTTCCTTTCCCACCTCACGGATGACATTTCCTGCTATGTACCCAACAACATTTTCAGAGTACTTGCTGAGTGACTCGTAATTTATAGCACAGCGATAATGATCAGTAGAGGATCTGTCAGGGCGAGTGAAGTATTAAGTGGTGGAACTCGTGCAGTTCAACGTTCCCGCTGCAAGGCGGAGCTATTGTTAGTTGGCCTTAAACGCGACTGCAATACTGCATACCATAACATGATATAATTGGAGCTCCTGTATATAATTTAAATACTCATTAATGCAGTCCGGCTCCATGGCACGGGGGCAGGGTGTATGTGTCGTCTTCATCATCATTTCATCCTCATCACGACGCGCAGGTCGTCTACGGGAGTCAAATCGAAAGACCTGCACCTGGCGAGCCGAACATGTCCTCGGACACTCCCGGCACTGAAAGCCATACGCTATTTCATTTCACTCATTAATTCAATTATTATTGGGAGTGTCGTATAACGCCTAAAGTACTGTTTATAGAAATAAATGGTAAAAATGTAATGCATGACACACACAATTACCTCTAATTGGAGGAAACTTTCAATATTTTCGTGCTGCTTTAGAAGATGACCTGGACTTCGCCTTTTTTGATATTCCCTTTGCCCGAAAAATTAATCTGCATTTGATGTAATGGAATACGATTTTGAGCAAATACAATAGCAGATGATCCTTTGAGCAGCACAAATTTCGAAACACTCGAAGTTCGTACATCATCTCCACACAGTCTGAAAATATATCACCCCACATCGCGCCTTCTCCTTTCAGCTTTTCTTCCATTGTAGCGTCTACGCGTTTCATCACGTCATATAAGGCTAACGAAAGGTATTTGAGGCACTTAGAGTCACTGCCGCCGAAGTGCCGTAATTTGGAAAGAACGCTCACATCACTAAAGGCCCTCATACACGATCAAACAGTTTGCTCAACAAAGGATTTGTCCAAAGTCCTGTTTGAGCAAACTTTGGTACATACACATTGCAATGGTTTGTGCAAACCTCAGTTTATTTTTTTAAATTGAAATGCTTACCGTTTCGTTAATTTCCTCCATTTCCTTGTCATCTTCATTGATATCGTCCATTGTGAATGTTCCCTGCATTTGGTCCCTCAGAAATTCTATATCTATATCGGTGAAATGCCATAAATTGGGTACATACACATCATTACTTCCTGCACGGGATTTTGTGCTGCTATTGAATTTATCTACGGTACGAAGTACGAAGGGTATTAATTTTGGTACCCATTAGGGCTCTATATGCTTTGGGACCAATCTCCTTCATCTTCTCCACTAATTTCTCACACCCCGCATCCTTCATATTCCTATTTGTATACACTTCACTCTTCACTTTCCACAGTTCAGGCAACTCGCGATAAACTGAGATGAACTCTCACCAGAATTCTTTATTAACGTTTTTTGTTGACGCCATACTAAACCGGACTCAGGTAGATACACGGCCAACTGCTTGTCAAGCAGAGAGTGTTGCCCAAATTATTTCCGTCTCTCCCGATTTGTTTCAAATAGTTATGCAGCTAGCCAATGCGTGCCATCCACCATCAAAATGTTTGTACAAAACACTTTGTTGCGCAAATTGCTTGATCGTGTATGGACACGAGGACACACTGAGTTTCAGAATCACATTCTAATGATTTCACACACTCACTGCAAGGTACAAGTTTCTTCGCCTCTGTGTGTATCAAGTAGCCACATAAATAATACACGATATTATCGCCTGCTCTAGATGAACTGTTATCATTAACTGACAGATCTATGGGACTGTGCCCCTGTTCAATATGTGCCAGTGTAATAGTGTCCCTTATCTGTTCATGAATATTTTCCTTTAACTCCCTACTTTTACGTCTTTCATCTCGTGTCATTCATCTTATCTGTCGCACAAAGGATGACAGCTTGTGGTCAACAACATCCTCACAGTTCGCTGTAGAGGGAAGAATTCCTTTTTCCTGGAAAGGAAGCTTGGAACTCTCGGAAAATTATGAGGCACAGCGTTCTCTGTTAATTTCCACCTGTTACGAAACAATTCCACTGATTTTTTCGTCTATATTGAAGTATCCACTTTGATCGGCATGTCGTCACTAAAATGTATGACACACACACACACACACGCACACACACACACACACACACACACACACACACACACACACACACGATCGTTCAAAGTTAGCAGTCTATCATTCGTTGGAATTTTTCTGTTCTATTCGTTCAAACAATTTGACTTAGGTCTAAACAAGGTAAAACATCCAAGATACAAAGAGAAGGTCAATAAGATGATAATTTCGTGTGGCTATTTCTAGCCGAATGCAGCCCTTGTAAGGCAGACCCTCCGATGAGGGTGGGCGGCATCTGCCATGTGTAGGTAACTGCGTGTTATTGTGGTGGAGGATAGTGTTATATGTGGTGTGTGAGTTGCAGGGATGTTGGGGACAGCACAAACATCCAGCCCCCGGGCCATTTGAATTAACCAATGTAGGTTAAAATCCCCGACCCGGCCGGGAATAGAAACTAGAACCCTCTGAACCGAAGGCCAGTAAGCTGACCATTCAGCCAACGAGTCGGACATTTATATTATGGCGGCCGTAGTGTTGCTTGCCTCCGCCCGGAGCGCTAATAGAGCTGCTGTAGCCACTCTATTTATTATATTCTAGCTCTTTGGTGTACCCCCCCCCCCTCTGGATGCAATGCAGGAGTGTATTCGCGAATGCAAACGAGCTTAAAGGTGCCGAATGGCATCCTGCGATAGATTGTCCCAAACATCTTGCACCTCTTGATG
Source organism: Anabrus simplex (assembly GCF_040414725.1). Lineage (NCBI taxonomy): Eukaryota > Metazoa > Arthropoda > Insecta > Orthoptera > Tettigoniidae > Anabrus > Anabrus simplex. The sequence continues at coordinate 231,387,627 of NC_090271.1, read as the reverse complement.
CAATTCAGCAATGGCTTTTGCATGTTCTGGAGAACGCGCAAGTCCCCACTTCATCATGACCCACGCGTGTTCAATTGACGAGAGAGCTGGTGATCTTGCTGCCCAGGGCAGTTGTTGTACACCACGTAGCAGCAGCTGTATGTGGACGTGCATGGTTCTGCTGAAAAAGCACATAACCTCCCTGTCGAAGAAATGGCAGTAGCACGGGAACAACAACCTGTGCAATGTAGCGGGCATTGGTTACCTTACCCCGCAGAAACATCAACTGTGAGCCCCCCCCCCCCCACTACAGCATTAAACCGTGGGTGGGGCCTGGGTGTCGTGGGCGAATGCACTCTGGAATAGGTCGCCGATCAGGTCTATGCTGTTCACACTTGCATACGGACAGAACGTACTCTCGTCACTGAAGACAACAGAGCGCCATTCTCCTCTTCAGTCGACACTTTCACGACATCAGAGTAGCCGTGCTTGGCGGTGTCGTGGTGTCTGTGATAGCCTGGCCAGATACACACGTGATCGTAACCCTGCTGCAAGCAGACGGTTCCCAATGATCCTTGGTGACACAGCAGGTGCAACATGTGACCGGATTTCGTTCCGGGATGATGTTCGGTCGGCCACCGCTGCTCGCACAATGCGTCGATCTTGACGTGCGTCTGTACTACGCGGACGTCCGCAGCCTGACCTACGGGTGTGGGGAATGTTCCACAGACCACTGCTGGAATCAACGACACGCCACCGATACATTGTGCCCAAAATGTGCAGCAAGCCGTCGATACGCCCATCCAGCTTCCCGCAGGCCTACAATGTGACCCCGTTCAAACGGCTGCAGTTGTTCCAAAGGAGCATGTACTCGTCGGCGGAGCATGGTTGTACCCTAGAATGAGTGTTGCAAACATTGTTCACCTCTAGCCTTAACACAGTTACTGCCTGGAAAGTCAAAACAGAGTGCGCATGGACAGGTCTCCTGAGCGCCATCTGATCGCTGATGTCCGTGACAAATGAATCACTATCGGGCGTGTTCAGTGGTATTTGAAAGTACTCAAATAAGCCAGTCTCGTGCCAATAAATTTGCCGGTGCGAAAGGAATCCTATAGAACGAAATTCCGATACTTCAGCGCCTCCACAAACCGTAAAAGTGATTACCGGGACGTAAAATCTATAAAAGGTATTATTCTTATTCTTATTCTTATTCTTATTCTTATTTTCTTTTGGTGAAAGTGGTTCCCAGGATTATCCTCCACATAGAAACTCACAAATGTATCTTTATAATATTAGCATGACGAATAGAATACCTAGAGAGATCACTCACAGAGTTCAAGCGCGCTCCCGCAGAGCGGCGCTAGTGGAGCCTAACACCAACGCTACACGGTCAGCTGTTTTAACATAGGTTACGCTGATACGCGAATATCCAAATACAACACCCAATTGTTTAGACATATGAATAATAATACTGTCAGAGTTTTGAGTAATATTCTCAGTCTCCATGTAGAAATATCTTTGGACTTTAATAAGAGAAGATACGAGATAAAAAGGAACATCAGGAAAAGTGGAAGCAATGTTATCCTTTAGCCTACGTTTAAAAAATACGTTTTAAACAAAACGCATGAACCATTAAACATACACCAGATAGCAAATAACACCGTCGCTTTTCTCAATTAAATGAAGTAAATTACTCACTAAAACTAGTTTGAGATCCCATTTGATAGTTTTACGAGTAGACTTAGCACATCGTCGAACTTGAAAATCTCTGTGGAATTTTGTCGCTCTGCAGAAGAATCGGCACTTTACATAGTGGTAGACCATTTTAGGAATACAGTAATATCCAAAGTGTGCTCAGTACAACAGCCAGCTCTTGACGGCACAACTGACATCAGCTCGATCGTGTCAAGACACTCATATAAATTATTGCCCCACATCGACCTAGACGAGCTCAGTTGTTCATCAATTTTCCATTCAGTCTGGAAAAGAATGTCACATACCCTTTAAGAGGGGCGTGTAAGAAACCTCGTGCCACTGCTGTATCCGTAACCTTTTATTTCCCTAAGAAATGAAAATCGACTTTCACTTTCGCGACGGAGACAATGGACACAAGATACACACTTGATAAATTTTGACTTTTTCCTAACATACCCGGCCACATGATAAAAAAAACACTTTTGGGTCGAAGGATCGTAAATGGGGCTCAACTCCGACACAGCATTTCCGCAGTCTTCAATAATTAAGCAGTACTGAATAACGATTTTTTCTTTTATGGAAGTTTTTACTGACCTTTTTTTTACAGTCTCGTTGCGCACTTTTAGATTCCGGGCCAACATTCGCATCTATTATACAAAGGACTGCAGCACGAATTCCATTTTCGGCTCACAGTTTCCTCCAGCTGATAGAGCCTGCTTTACAGGAACGTAGATACATTGTAGTAGATGGGTCATGGGCCATCCGAGTGAGTGAACGCATGATTCCAAAGTCACGCTCCAAGTATCCTGTGAGAGTTTTCCTGTCCATACATACGCATAACTTCCTTCCCAGAGCCAATCGCTCATCTCTAATGTAATTTGAAGTGTTACCATTAAGGGTTCCATGGTCATAGATGAGGCAAACGTGTTATCTATAGATTTTAGAATTTGAAGAAAAGTGAGGACAGCTCTGTGGAATGATGAGCTTTTATAGAGAGCCTTGGAAGGCATGAATACATTGGCTACTGCAGAAACATTCTTATAGTCACTTATAAATGACTCAGAATCCTCACTGCTTAAAAATCCCTTGCAGTTCCATCCTTTGGCGACACTATCACTGAATATTTGGAATGCTAGCCTGGCACTCATTCTTTGAAAGGAGGAAAGATCTAAATGAACTCTTGTTAGATTGTGGCAAACTCAAAGTCTTGCATACCCAGAGAGATATTCCTTAAAAAGTTCCCTATAAAATTCTAAATATATATTTTTGATGTTGTAAGATAGCCCACTTTATCCTGGAAAAAGTTTCTTATACATTTCAATACATGCACAAAGTCTGAAAAAGCCCAGATCTTCCGTTTTAGATCTGCTGGATTGAGAGTAAAACGTTGTTTATTTTCCATCCCACTAATTCTTAAATATTTCCAGGCGTTCTTATTTGACTGATGACCATCGCACGAGAAACTTACCACTCTCGCTCCAGCCTTCTCTAGCTGCAGGACGAGATCATCGAAAAATAATGCCTTGATTTAAAAAATACATAACATCGAAACCTTGTATGTTAAATGAGTGATTCTTTCACTGTGTAGTAACTGGTTAGCGCAAGTTTTGTTTAATGCATTAGCGTGACCTTGGTATGCGCAGACAAGTTGGGCAGTCGTCAAGGTCCACCAGGTGAAGGCCCTCCAGAGACCGCCAGAGGTCGGACAGGCCTACCAAGAACATCAAAGGACCTTTCTCTTTCGCTGAAAAAATAATGACAGGCTTAATTTACTTGGACATGCTTGAACAGTTTGTGTTTCCTCAAATTGAAGATATCGAACAACAGACTGGACAGCGTGCCCTTTTTATGCAAGATGAGGTTTTACCTCATCACCTTCACGAGGTACGCGTTACATTCGACGCACGCTTTCCAAACGGTTGGATTGGCAGAGAAGCCCCCAATTTCTGGCCTCCCATAAGTCCAAACCTAACTTCTTTGGATTTTTTCTTGGGGTACGTAAAAAAGACATTGTTTAGCCAGAAGAGATTTGTGATTTGGTGCAACTTCGGGAGCGAATTGCTGCCGCCATCTCTACTGTTACTCCAGGTATGATTCAACGCCCGTAGCACGAAATGGACTACACATCAGACGTCTGCAGAGCAACAAACAGAGCTCACATTGAAATTTACTAAGGTATGAAAAAGAACTTTGATCTTTTCCACGCATTTTAAGGCTAAAACTATTACATTACTTTTAACCGTTTTTTAAAGCAATTATTTAAAATCTAGGCATTAGTTTTCGAAGACCCTATATAACATGAATTAGAATTTTAGCAAGGATATCTCCTGGAGTAGCATTTCTGCTAGCATAAATGGCGATAGGTTGCAACCAATTCTGCAAAAGATGTACATACAAATACGAAAGCATGAGTCGCCATCTGATTTCTTTGACAATGTCGCGTTAGTTCACCTAGATTGAGCGAGTCATTTACTTTCAGTGAAGAGCCATTAAACTGAATATCTTCCCTTAGTTCAATCTCGTCGAATATAACTACCCCGTACTCTTTACTCTCGTTCATTTCAGCCTGAAAGTAATCTGAAATAGCACTTATACAATGAGGATTCATACCATAGGAACATTTAAGTCCTTTGCAGAGTTTCGTCAAATGGCTTTGTGAGAGACGAGGTAACTGATTATGCCACAGACAGTGCCGAGGCCTACATCCCTTAGGTGATTTTGCTTTATAGCTCAGTTATTATGAGTTTCGACTTGACGTTTGAGCGCTGCCTTCAGGCGGAGGGTAAGTGAATTAATCGACAGCCAATCATAGGCAGCCGATCTCTCCGATAGAGGGTGTCAGACTCCAGTTTCGGTTAGCAGTGTTGTCGATCTCTTGTTTACTGTAACCACGTGCTATCAGCTGTGGGTTGTATTGTGCTCAGTTCTTTTGGCGGTCTTTGTGTGTCTTTGTGCTAGGTTGTTCATTTATATTTCGTAGTGTAGAGTTCATAAATTTATTGTTTAGTATTTTTAATAGTATATCGCGTTATATTGTAGTGAATAGTGTGTAACAAGGTACAATAGTGATCTAGTTTATATAGTACTTAGTAAAATATTTCGTTCGGTAGTTATATAGTAGGTTAATTTTTGGTCCGTGTGTGAATTTGATATTCTGTCATGTCGACGCCTATACTCCGCACGGCCTTACTTCTAAATTGAAGTTTCGCAAAACAAATGAGCATCGCCTTTCCTCTGTTGCCAGCGCGCTACGCCTGCGAGAACAGCTGATGCAATATGACTGCGGCGAACAGCCCTTTTAAATTGTAATACAGTACTCAGAAAACCGAATGAATATGGATTGAAGACAAATTCACAAGAACTACACTTTCTAACAATATCTGGCACTAAAAGAGAATATATTATTAACAATAAAAGAGAATGAGGAAATAAAACATCACTCACCGCTAATGGCTGGTACAGAAAGGAGGTTATGGCCTACAATGGGAACACTCTACTGATCTCAGAGTCACTGGAACCCTCCAACAATATGAAAAACACACTAAATATTGAAGGAGAACGCAAAAGATTGCAAACCGTACCGAATACCACACACGCTGAGCGAGATAGGTTAACCACGTGGCAAATGTAAATATTAGAGTTGGCAACTGGGTTTCGAGATCGTGCTCTGCCGATATAAATCGATATGAATGGCAGCTTGGGATTGGTTGGATGTCTATGCTTCAGCGCATAACCACCAGACAGAGCCAAAATCTACTGAAACGTCAATTTAGAAGTAGAGCCGTACGGAGTATACGTCTAAGGATGAAGCTCCCAAGAGAAGAAAGCCCTTCGGACGCGGTACTCCACTAAGGAGCCAGGCCCGGAATATTGTAATGTTAGGGAGTCATTCTTGACAAAGCACCAACAATTGCGGCTAGTAAGAATGAGTTGATTAAGTGGTTGAAGGAGCACAATATTTCGGTTCCCGATGACATGAGAAAGGGGGATCTCGTGCATCTTATGAAACAAAACAAGCCCCAATGCCCAGTTCGTGTGGTGGATGAAATAGCTAGAAGCCATGGGTATAAAGTAGTTCACCTTCCACCAAACCATTGCCATTTTAACGCCATAGAACTGATTTGGGCCCAAATAAAGGATTATGTATCTGAGAATAACCGACTCTTCACAGTTTCGGAAGTTGAAAAACTTATTTTCGAAGCCGTAGGCCATGTAAGTGCGGAGGACTGGAGCAACGTTGTGAGACACACGAAATCCGAGATGATTAAAGCTTGGGAGAAAGAAAGTCTCACAGACGATTATGCTGAAGACTTTATTATCTCTTTAGGGTCAGGCTAGACGATGACAATGCCGATAGTGACTCAGAAATGAGTGGTGTGTTCCCTTTGTAGGATTATTTCCTTCCTTACGGAAAACTGAATCTAACAACAACGCGGGATATTCTACATGGTGAGTAGAAATTTAATTCAATTTTCTCACGTTTTATCTGTTCGAGCATTGATATATTTTTATCTCGTAGCCTTATCCTAAATGTGTTGTGTATTATTGTTCATCTTATGTGAATCATGTATGTTGCTACAAAGAGTAATTGATTATGGACTTATATTCCAGTATATACATTTACGTTCGTGTTGTGTATCGTAAATCAGCTGTTTGTATTCGTAGCAATTTGGCACCACCGTCTGACTTCCGGTTAACTGTCAAGTCGAAACTCATAAAAACGGAACTATAAGTAATAAACTCTCTGAAAGAAAGTCACTATTGTACCTCATACAATTGGGATATTTTACTTAGCATTTATTTAACATAGTGTTTACAATAATTTTCTGCTTCTTACTAAGAAACTTACAATCTCTAAATATAAATTCTGCGTTCTTCATCTGTCCCTGCAGGAAATTAATCGCAGCTTGGGATGAAGAAATACTGCATTTAGCTCGCATTGAGTTGCGTTCTTTAGTCGCCTTTTGAAAGACAATATTGTCTTTTCGGCATCGGTAATGAAATGTCGTATGGCTTTTAGTGCCGGGATATTCCAGGACGGGTTCAGCTCGCCAGGTGCAGGTCTTTCTATTTGACTCCCTTAGGCGACCTGCGCGTCGTGATGAGGATGAAATGATGATGAAGACAACACATACACCCAGCGCCCGTGCCGTACGAATTAACCAATTAAGGTTAAAATCCCCGATCCGGCCGGGAATCAAACCCGGGACCCTCTGAACCGAAGGCCAGTACGCTGACCGTTCAGCCAACGAGTCGGACTTCGGCATCGGTGAGAGAAATAGACTGGTCCTAAAACTCACTACGACTAGGCTGACCTTAACCCTCCAGCACACATGCCAGATCTTAGGACGCAGACACACGCGTGGGGGTGCTTTCCACCCCACATATTATTGGACTGTAAAATACGAATTACTGTATTAATTGGAGATTTTAAGATAGATTATGTAAGAATGACTCTTTCTGTAGGGATCCAGCCAGAAAGGTACAAGAGCGGGGAGAGCAAAGGAAAGTTATTTGTACATTTAACTAGGAAATAAAATGAGCTAGGGTGGATTCCACACCATACGCGTGTCTTTGAGGGTTAAAGTTGAACTTCACCGCTTACTGTTGCCATCACTATTTCATTCAAATCGTGATTCTTATTTCTTGTCATCTTGATACTGTGTTCATTCCTTTTCCTACTGGGTGATTTTCGCAGTTTTACCTCAGTAGATAGGTATTTCAGTAAATTTTTAACAGAATTGAAAAAAAATGAGGTACGTTCCTGGTTTTAATGTTCACCTAACACCATTCACTACGAAACATTCCGTATTTATAATTAAATCTGCCAAAAAAGTGCACGTCACAGATTCTGCTTTTGGTCGCCAGCCTTATCCTTCCACAGAATAACTCTCGCCCACTTTGCAGAAATATTATTTTCTTTTGGCGGTATAAAAATGTCTGCCTTCACGCTTTCTTCCATACAGCCAGGAACGAAACAGTACATTTTCTCAAAATAATAGAAAACTAGTTGATTGCCCACAAAGAACTGCACAGATACTAACACACGCTGCTGCAGATGGTGCCACGCGACTGCAGCGCCAAACTCCGGTGGAGCCATCAACAACAATGCTAAGAGAACGGGGTGATCATTGCATTCAGGGTCACCCACAGAATATTTTTGTGATGTGGATTTGCAATATGTTTGCTGCTGATGATGGGTTTTGTTGAGTCATCGGTCGTCAATAATTTGATTGTTACGATAATTATTACCAGCATAGGCAAAATATTTATGACTTACTAACAAATCGCCAACATGAAAGATAGACTCGTAGAACCGAAGATGAGCGTGGGATGGGGACAATTACCACACTGTGTACCCCACCTTTTCTAATGTGATAACGGCGGCGTTCTATTATTATTATTATTATTATTATTATTATTATTATTATTATTATTATTATTATTATTATTATTATTATTATTATTATATAATTCCCACTTTTATAATTGGGTTTATGACATTCTTCGGTACAATGTACATGGAAGAAGTACTATTTAGTACATACGCACATATGCTTCATACATATCGGTATATACTTACACCGTTGACAAATAAAATTGACAAATGTTTATGAGATATTTACTATACATAAATGGTCAAAATTATTAGTGGTCGATTTTCATTAGTCCTCTGTAAATGGTTGATGGTTCATGCCAATAAACTTCCTTACTATATGGCAAGTGGCCAGGATTGCTGCTTTTTGTAATTCTCTGTAAGTGAGAGGGTGGAGATTAAGAGCTTCAATGCTCCTGTGTAGTGTATTTGGCATAATACCAGCACATCCAATCACTACTGGAATTATGATAACATTGTTGAGTTTCCACATGGTTTTTATCTCTGTGGCCAGATCTGTGTATTTGGAAATCTTCTCTGTATGTGTTGATTGGAGGTTGTGAGTATTAGGGCATGCTATGCCTATTATTATTATTATTATTATTATTATTATTATTATTATTATTATTATTATTATTATTATTATTATTATTATTATTATTATTATTATTATTACTGTGCAACCTGGAAGTAGTCACCAGGGATTTCTTGATAGCTATGAAATATTATTCCCGCGACGTCCTTTCAGGAAATCGTGTACTAATATTGTGCGAAATAATGACAAAATTACTGCCAGAGAATTTATTGCAAAGATACATGTGTAGGGCGTTCAGAAACATATATGTGCTGTAGTATCACTTATTGTTATTGCCCGACTCGTTGGCTGAATGGCCTTCGGTTCAGAGGATCCCGGATTCGATTCCCGGCCGGGTCGCGGATTTTAATCGCTTCTGATTAATTCTCCTGGCTCGGGGACTGGGTTTTTGTGTCCGTCTCAACACTCTCCCCTTCATATTCACACAATACACTACACTACCACACACCACAGAAACACGCAATAGTGATTACATCCCTCCATATAGGGTTGGCGTCAGGAAGGGCATCCGGCCATAAAACAGGGTCAAATCCACATGTGCGATGCAGTTCGCACCCGCGATCGCACGGGTGTAGGAAAAGCGGTAGAAGAAGAAGACGAAGTATCACTTATTGGTATTGTATTCACGCATTCTGCGTAAAGAACATGCAAATCTCATTTGTTTCCTATTTGATTAAATCACATTGAACATTCACTGGCTAGTGGCTAAGTGGGATGCTAGCGAGTTGGCGGTTCGGTTAGGGGCGCGGCTGTGAGCTTGCATCCGGGAGATAGTGGATTCGAATCCCACGGTCGGCAGCCCTGAAGATGGTTTTCCGTGGTTTCCCATTTTCACACCAGGCAAATGCTGGGGCCACGGCCGCTTCCTTCCGCCTCCTAGGCGTTTCCTATCCTATCGTCGCCATAAGACCTACCTGTGTCCGTGCGACGTAAAGCCACTAGCAAATGAAAAGAAAGCCCAAGTACTGTAATGTATATTTCTTCAGACAATTAACACACAAAGGATTGGGTTCATATCAGCCTTTAAATGACAATATTAGTGTTGTAGGTGTTGTTGCTCTACGTCATGTTTCCTTTGTGAGAGAGAATTGCTGTATTTACAGAACCCTGTTACAACTCTGAACGCTTCGATCACCCTTGGCCAGCAACGGAACTACAGTATATATTTTTGTTGCTGTAGGAAGAAAAATATTGATTTTTATCGACCTAGAGAAAGGCAGTACACAAAATATTTATTTTAAGTAACAGATTGTTTTATGTAAGTAGGCCCTAATACATTACAAAATTGATTTTCTGTTATTAAACTACGTTTACATAACTATGTTACAGTATTTACGTGAGTATGTACTATGATCCTTGTCAATCCCACGATGGTGACGTAATTGCCCTTCAGGCATTTTCACACTGATTTCATGTGCTGCATTCAGGTATTTTAGCATGGTGTTTGTACTTCTGTTTTAACTTAAAGTATTATTTACATACTGTATGTTGCATACAGCTTTATGGGGGAACAGTTTCAGAGACATCAAAGTACTCCCAAACAGCCGATCTCTTCCTACTAGACATTGTTAATGTTACAGTACTGATTACATCCCGCCGCTATTCTTCGACCTTCCCTCAACTTCTAAAGCTACCTTCGGTTTTGTTCCTTTGCACAGTCATGTGTTGTTATGATAAACGTCAAAACGGAGGGTGTATTTTGTTCATTGCATTCCATCAGATTGTAGCTAGAATAGAATGACGTTCTGTCTGATGATTTGCTTCGTGTACATACATCACATTCTGGACGCCTGATCTTAATACCCTACATTATATCTGCCGAAAGTATGATGTAAATATAAACTATTCACCTGTCCCTCGGACGAGTGTAGGCTTTGGCGCGGTTAGCTATGGTTACAACATACTGTACATACCGTGACAGTGAAAAAATGAAATGGCGTATGGCTTTTAGTGCCGGGAGATCCCAAGACGGGTTCGTCTCTCCAGGTGCAGGTTTTTTGATTTGACTCCCGTAGGCAACCTGCGCGTCGTGACGAGGATGAAATGGTGATGAAGACAACACATACACCCAGCCCCCGTGCCAGGGAAATTAACCAATGATGGTTAAAATTCCCGACCCTGCTGGGAATCGAACCCGGGACCCCTGTGACCAAAGGCCAACACGCTGACCATTTAGCCATGGAGCCGGACACCGTGACAATGATTTTAAATAATAATAATAATAATAATAATAATAATAATAATAATAATAATAATAATAATAATAATAATATAATAATAATAATAATGTTACGAGTTTTACGTCCAACTACGTACATTTTATGGTTTCCGGAGATGCCTAGGTGCCGGAATTTAGTCCCCCAGGAGTTCTGTAATGTGCCAGCAATTCTACCGACACGAGGCTGACGTATCTGAGCACCTTCAAATACCACCGGATTAAACCAGTATCGAACCTGTCAAGTTGGGCTCAGAAGACCAGATAAGCTGTGTTATCAATATTAGAATATAGGGCATATTCAGTGGAATGGGTGAGAGACGCTGTGAACGGATAGTTTCATATATTATTATGCGCATGTAGTTGTAGTATTATCGTTCGCAAGTCATCATCAAATTCAGATTATTTATTTTGCTCATTCATTAAGAATATTTATATCGTACCGGTCTATCGCAATCCCATAAAATCTCAGCGACCACTTGTACATATGCTCCATGCATCCAAGAGCGGGCGAGAGAGTGAACGTGTGACGTCATGCTGTCATCGAGTCTTCGCAAGCGAAACGAGTCCGAGCCTGGACTCGAAAGTGTCGAGTACCGCGATTCCAGGCATCACTCGCGCACATCACTACTAGCTATTCTATTCGTCAAGATGTTAGTCTAGATTACAAACACCCAGTTTCCGAGCTAGAGGAATTAACAGACGCGACTAAAATCCCCGACTCCTCTGGGAATCGAACTCGAGGCCCTTTGAACCAAAGGCCACTACGCTGGCCATTCCATCAAGGAGCCTGATTTATTTATTTAATGCTTGCTTTCAACATGCGTTTTCTCAAACTTCATATCTGCTTTTTATAGTTAATATAATCATATCCAGATACGGGTAACTACTGTGTTATATCCTTTGCAGATACACTCAACAGGAAGTAATTGCTGTGTGAGAAATTACTGACAGCTGAACAGCCAGTATAGGGAGCGGAATTTATTGGCATGAACTAGACTTGTCCTGTGCTAATCTGTGCACACTAGCCATAATGTTATTTTAGAGAACCAATGCTTCCTACTGATATGTATACGCCGTTGTGGTACAAGAATAAAATAAAGTCTCCTGCTAATAGAAAAACAGCACTGATGTGGCAGAGTTGCGTCACTATCTCAGAATGTCGTGTCGTAGGCTAATCTTTATTACATCAGTCGGTGGAACTGTGTCGACTTTTTTTATAACCTTGAAAGATGTGAATTGTGATCTACAGGGACATATGCAGCCATCAGTCTCGTCAACTTAAGAAATATACTATTCTGTACATTTAGTCAAACTTGAGACGTGGCCAGTGATTGAGGGAGCAGAAACATCGGGTCTTGGTGATCTAAGTTCATCACAGACTCACTGATATCTTCCAACGTTTGAGTTTGACATAAGAACATTTTTTCTCTTCTCCTACTAGAGGTTTAAGAGTTCACATCACGCAGACCTGATTTCAAAGACTATTGAATATATCACTCTGTACATGTGCATCAACATACTATGACAATTACATAAAATACGAGCCACTGCCCACAATTCATTTCTTTTAAACTATACGAACAGTTTTCTTAACACCACAGGCGAAATATTTATTCAGCAAGAAGGCAGGCGTGGGGAACTGTATTTACGCATCACTTTCTAAAAACCAGTGCCAAGAGGGAGTTGGCTGCTCGGTTCTGGCCGTGTGGCTGTGAGCTTACATTCAGGGTTCGAACACCACTGTCGGCAGCCCTCCAGACGGTTTTCCGTGGTCCCTCATTTTCACACCTAGACCTCCATCGTCGCCATAAAATTTGTCTCAGTCGATGCGACTTAAAAGTGTACATACTGTACAGGTGGTGGTGGCGATTACTGTTTTAAGAGGAAGTACAACTAGGCAACCATCCTCTATATAACACTAATCAGAGAGAAAAATAGAAGGGATCCGACACTTCGAAAAATGAAGGTATCGGCCAAAGAAAGATAAGGGCCACGACGGGCGTGAAAATGAAAGACTCCCTAGCCCTCGGAAACCTAATAGCATCGGGGTCTGAAAAGAACAAGAGTTGACCTAGGGAGGTCGGATAGGATAGATGAAAGTGAGGAGCCTGGCACAAGTAATGGAAACAATGCCAGGACTCAGCTAAGGACCCCGTGGTCGCCAACCCACGCTCCAAAGTTCAGAGCCCCTGGGACCCCTTTTAGTCACTTCTTACGACAGGTAGGGGATAACGTGGATGTTATTCTTCCGCCCCCACCCACAGGGGATACATACATACATACATACACACACACACACACACACATTCATTATAGACTTTTATGCCTTTCAGCGTTCAGTCTGCAAGCCTCTGTGAATTAACCAAACGTTTCCATATACCTCTGTTTCCAACCTACTCATTGGCCTCGCTTACTCCCTGACCTCTTACCTCTAAATCATTAAAAACATTACAAATACGAGTCTATCAATCATCGCATTTGTTTCCCACTTCTTACCCTACATGGCTGAGCCCATTATTCTCTTAGCCATTCGCCTCACATGACCATCGAAACTAGTTTGTGGGTACAGCCTTTGTTTCGTCATTCCGAGTACCCTCCTGCCATTGTTCCCACGTGTTTGTATCAGCAATCATTCTCGCTACTTTCATGTCTATTACTTCTAACTTATCAGTAAGATATCCTGAGTCTATTCAACTTTCACTCCCGTATAGCAGAGTCGATCTGAAGACGGTGGAAACATAATTTCCTCTGGGAACAGACTTCTTTCGTACAGAATTTTGTTGATGGCAATTGCAAGGTCACTGCATTGCCTCAGCTGCACCTTGACTCACTCTGCCCCGGTGGCAGCCCTAAATGCATATTGATCGATATCCCCTTAGCATCGCACCAAGACATCCAAGTTTTTGGTGATAAGTGTGATGGCAAAGGGCTAGGACTGAGAAGATAGCGGCCGTGACATTCATCTAGGTACACCCGGAATCGTCCTGGTGTGTTTCAAAAATAATATACGTATTTCGAATGCATATATTTATTAAACTGTAAGAAATAAAAATATGAAACTTTACACACATTTACGAACCTCTCAAGTTCAGATTACAGATGTTCAATATGCCCTCCATCAGCGACAGGAACAATATCACATCGATACTCAAATTCCTCCCATACTCGGGCAAGCATGTCCTTCGTCATTGATGTTATGGCAGTACGGATCCGGTTCTTCAACTCTTCCAGGTTCTGTGGAAGTGGTGGTACATAAACATTATCTTTAACGAAGCCCCATAGGAAGAAGTCACAGGGTGTCAAATCCGGTGACCCTGGAGCCCAGCTGAGACATGCTAAGTCGACAGCTCCTTGACGACCAATCCAACGGTTCGGTAGAGTTTCATTCAGATATTCACGCACTTGGCGACTAACGTACAAAATGAAGTTGTTTTCATGCAGCCTCGGAAACAACCAGTTTTATAACATAGCGAGATACTGCTGACCGTTAACCGTGTTTCCATCAAAGAAGAATGGGCCGTAAACAGATGATCGGGATATCGCACAAAACACATTAACATTGGGCGAATTTCGTACATGTTCAATAGCTGCATGTGGGTTCTGTAGGTCCCAAATTCGAACATTGTGTTTGTTTGTTCACCTGACCACTAACATGGCAAGTCGCTTCATTGTTGACTGAGGAATTGTTGAGGCATGCGAAAACAGGTTTGTACCTTAAAGCGCGGTAAGGAATGGTAAAGACCCACCTTATTATAATAGAGAAATAAAGAGACTAAGAAGGAGGTGCAGACTGGAAAGAAATAGAGTTAGAAACGGCTGTGGAAGTAAGGAGAAATTGAAGGAACTTACTAGAAAATTGAATCTAGCAAAGAAGGCAGCTAAGGATAACATGATGGCAAGCATAATTGGTAGTCATACAAATTTTAGTGAAAAATGGAAGGGTATCTATAGGTATTTTAAGGCAGAAACAGGTTCCAAGAAGGACATTCCAGGAATAATTAATGAACAAGGGGAGTGTGTATGTGAGGATCTTCAAAAGGCAGAAGTATTCAGTCAGCAGTATGTAAAGATTCTTGGTTACAAGGATAATGTCGAGATAGAGGAGGAGACTAAGGCCAAAGTAATAAAATTTACATATGATAACAATGACATTTACAATAAGATACAAAATTTGAAAACTAGAAAAGCGGCTGGAATTGATCAGATTTCTGGGGATATACTAAAGACAATGGGTTGGGATATAGTACCATATCTGAAGTACTTATTTGATTATTGTTTGGTCGGTGGAGCTATACCAGATGAATGGAGAGTTGCTATAGTAGCCCCTGTGCATAAAGGAAAGGGTGATAAACATAAAGCTGAAAATTACAGGCCAGTAAGTTTGACATGCATTGTATGTAAGCTTTGGGAAGGCATTCTTTCTGATTATATTAGACATGTTTGTGAAATTAATAACTGGTTCGATAGAAGGCAATTCGGTTTTAGGAAAGGTTATTCCACTGAAGCTCAACTTGTAGGATTCCAGCAAGATATAGCAGATATCTTGGATTCTGGAGGTCAAATGGACTGTATCGCGATTGACCTGTCTAAAGCATTTGATAGGGTGGATCATGGGAGACTAGTGGCAAAAATGAGTGCAATTGGACTAGACAAAAGAGTGACTGAATGGGTTGCGATATTTCTAGAAAATAGATCTCAGAGAATTAGAGTAGGTGAAGCTTTGTCTGACCCTGTAATAGTTGAGAGGGGAGTTTCTCAGGGCAGTGTTATCGGACCTTTATGTTTTCTTATATATATATAAATGATATGAGTAAAGGAGTGGAATCGGAGGTAAGGCTTTTTGCGTATGATGTTATTCTCTATAGAGTGATAAATAAGTTACAAGATTGTGAGCAACTGCAACGTGACCTCGAAAATGTTGTGAGATGGACAGCAGGCAATGGTATGTTGATAAACGGGGTTAAAAGTCAGGTTGTGAGTTTCACAAATAGGAAAAGTCCTCTCAGTTTTAATTACTGCATTGATGGGGTGAAAGTTCCTTTTGGGGATCATTGTAAGTATCTAGGTGTTAATATAAGGAAAGATCTTTATTGGGGTAATCACATAAATGGGATTGTAAATAAAGGGTACCGATCTCTGCACATGGTTATGAGGGTGTTCAGGGGTTGTAGTAAGGATGTAAAGGAGAGTGCATATAAGTCTCTGGTAAGACCCCAACTAGAGTATGGTTCCAGTGTATGGGACCCTCACCAGGATTACCTGATTCAAGAACTGGAAAAAATCCAAAGAAAAGCAGCTCGGTTTGTTCTGAGTGATTTCCGACAAAAGAGTAGCGTTACAAAAATGTTGCAATGTTTGGGTTGGGAAGAATTAAGAGAAAGAAGAAGAGCTGCTCGACTAAGTGGTATGTTCCGAGCTGTCAGGGGAGAGATGGCGTGGAATGGCATTGATAGACGAATAAGTTTGAATGGCGTTTATAAAAGTAGGAAAGATCACAATATGAAGATAAAGTTGGAATTCAAGAGGACAAACTGGGGCAAATATTCATGTATAGGAAGGGGAGTTAGGGATTGGAATAACTTACCAAGGGAGATGTTCAATACATTTCCAATTTCTTTGAAATCATTTCGGAAAAGGCTAGGAAAGCAACAGATAGGGAATCTGCCACCTGGGCGACTGCCCTAAATGCAGATCAGTATTGATTGATTGTATTATCACTGAACACGATGCGTTGTGCGAAAGTATTATCATTGTCAATAGCATCAAGAATCTCGTTACAAAATGACACACGTTTGCGTTTGTCATCAGGACGCAGAGCTTGTAACAGCTGTAACTTGTTCGGCTTCATAACCAACCGACGTCTCAAAACGCGCCAAATTGTTGTTATAGGCAGTTGTAACCATAGAGTTAGTAAATGATACGCTAGAGGTAGCATTGGCGTCACCGTCTACGAGAGAATCACTGTTGCGAGCGGAGCATGTTGAAATAGCAGCTGTTTGGCAAAAAGCTCGCTCCGCTGTAATTCGGGGCCTTTTAAAACTGTGTGGATATTCATAAGGTTTAAACTTCTTATATGTAAATATTCTCAGATACTACAGTATACTTCCGGTGCTTCTCTCCAGTAAAAAAAAAAGCCCACAGAGCATGAATACAGGACTAAATGCGTAATAAAAGAGGACCTAATGACTTCCGGGCTTCGAATGGATGACCCACGCATAAGAATGCCTCCACGTAACGGGGTAAACACCCACGGATGAGATTGGGTTGAAGAGCGGGTCGAATTGCTTAACGAGCTTCGAACCGCTCCCCTTCCTACTTTCTGTGCCGGCCCGGCAGCCTGAGCACTTGGGGAAGTGGTACGTTCAAAGAAAAACAAAAACAACAAATACTTAAGATGGAGTCTTATGTCTATAATATGAAAGTAGGATCTCTGGGTTCAAATGCCTATTGGATACTGCTTAACACTGCTACAAATGACAAGAATCATAAAATAGGGGTTACGAATATGAATTTATTCAAAACATGACAATTTAAAGAAGTTGATACAGCTCTCTATACAATGACTCTCCACATATGGGAGGAAAAGAAAATAATAATCACTTTAAAAATACGAATCGCCCATGGGCGTCGCCTGCATAACGGCATGATTGAGGTTTTGCGACTTGCTATCGTTCATTTGTCCTCATTAATTCATACCGTTCATGAAATTTTGTACATTATTCTGTCGATCACACCGTGAGATGATCTGATGTCCCTATACACAAATATTACTAGCTGTTCTAAGCACGAACATAACCGGGGCCTACATTACATAATATCATATTAAAAGACACATTTGCATAATGCACAAACAAACACAAATACCATTTTTGCTAAACCCCGGACTACTCATCTATCACCAAGACCACACAACGTGCACATAGGTTCTGTTTGAACTCAAAAATATGTGCACATAATTACGAAACATACACAGATATATGGATATATACACTTCATGCACAAAGGAGAACCATTCCTAGAAAAGAAACAGCATGGTTATCACTGTCTCCGGCCCAAAGCGCAAGCTTGGAGCAGCTCGCTCAAGGGCGCCACCATAATCCGGAGTCGAACTGGCAGACTCCCGACCGAGAGGTACTGTGGGTTTCTGTAGATCCCGAGAATAGCTACAATCTCATCTCGCCGGATATCTGGGGGAGATCCCTACTCATTTATTAAATACCTTTAAAAGAAGTTACCGTGATATTATCATTATACAAGTATTCTTAGCTAAGCCATTTAACCCACACAAAAGAACGCGGGCCGACCCGGGCTCCAAGCCCTAACACAATGGGATACGGGACCCTTTTGTCACGAGGGCGAGAGCTAGACATTCACAAAAAGGAAGGCCGGCCATTCACTTCGCACGGCCATTCAGATTCTTCTCTCCCTCAAACGTTCACCCTCTCGTCTCGGGGACACATCCTTGGCCCATTTCATTTGCTTATTTATATTATCGTGGAATTCCCATAAAAATACTCTTTTATTCTCTCTCATTATTATCACTGAGACTGGGGCACGATCACTTCTCAATCATCTCATCGTAAATTCCTATTCGGCCTTCTCACTACGTCTCATATCGCGTATCTTCTTCCCTTGGGCCTATGGCTCTCATGGCTCCTCGTTCATACCACATAAATACACTTATATTTAAACCTTCTGACCAAAGATTAAGGGCTCCTGCCCCTGGGTCTCGCCCCGGCTATAGATAAAAAAAACACTCCAAACCATTATGGCCAATTAATCAAAAATCACGGGAGACTTGCACATGGTTCCTCACACTTATCTAAATCACACAATATGTACCTCTCCCGGTCGGGATCTTCTTCTTTCTTGCAGTCCATGCACTGATTATATCTGTAAGCTAGGCATGCATTGTCTGACTGACCCATGAGTTTCCCTGGCATATTTGACAACCTCGTGGGACAGTGACTACCAATATTTCGACATGTTACCCTGCTTGCCAGCACTATTTTTCCAACCGCCCCTACGGGAAACTCAAATATTCTCCTAACCTTGTTCCCATATTTGCTAGGACATTCTACATATTACTAAAAATATAACCCTCACGATAAGCTAATCATTAAGAAAGAAATATGAGTCGTCCGGGAATTTAGCTCCCTTGAATTTTACTTCAACATTATAAAAATCAATAAAATTTCCATCTAGGACATGCATTAACTTACAACATTTTGATATTTACAAAAGAGCGCTACTCCTATCCCCGGGTTATGTCATGCTTAGAAATTAAATTTGGACATCACTCATCTGTTTGGTGGCCGTTGTTTGTCCTTCCACGGGAGACCCATGGTGAAGTTCTTAGTACTCCATGACCACTCGGTAGGTGGCGGGCGTGCAGTCCTTCATCCCTGGTCCATACAAGTCCGACATCCTGGGGAACTCGTCACAGCTGAAATCTTACAGTAATCCAAGTGGGTAACACTTTTACACTCGTCACACGTCCTCTATTTCAGAGTTTACACCCACGAATAAGACGGTCTTTCAAACCACGGCGGGCGCGTTCACAGTAAGAATCGGGTGGCTCACGAGACTCGAGCCCCTGATTCAAAGTAACACTTTGGGTGATACCTAATTATGAATTTCACTGACTCATTAAACCGGCAGTTTCTCAGCCGTATTCTGCTACTTGTTGGTAAATTATGCTCGCGGTTTCTACTAGTTTGACACGCAGCACAGAAACAATACCTAGGCTCGTTTGGCCTCCCGTTCACTACACAAAGGCTTTTGGACACAATAACACTTCTTTGTACGCGGTCAGGGGTTTCTGACTGTAACTGGAGCACCGCGGGACACGGTGTCCGTCTCACGACCCGTGAAAGAACAACTGTCTCTCCAATGGCCTGCTCGGCCTATATTATCTTGCCCGCCGGAAGCTTGGGGGCGTCAACGTTCACGGTTCATTAAGAACAAGAGCTCCTTTCGTACCAAGAATTGACGATATCTAAATATTGCATCTTGTAGCCCTCTGTCTCCTCTTTCATTTGAGCCAGGCGTGCTGGACCTACGATCAGCAGTTTTTATGTAATTTGCTTCCCGCCTTTGATTAATTCATTAGCGTCCCTCGGGAGGTGGAGTTAACTTTGAGCGCGACTCTTGGCTTGGGTGACGCCGCTGTATCCACATGTGTTAGCGATATGTTACATCTTGACAGCTGGTGACCTCATTTCTTCCCCTGCATAAGTTATTACATATTTTTAGTCTGGGGAACGCAGAAAATTCCGCTCTATTCAATGGTGTGTCTCGCATAATTTTCCTATGTCTGGATTAAAATATCATTCCATTGTTTACGCGCCAAAGTCCGACGTTGGCACCCGTGACACGTGCATAAAAAACCGGAAGTTCCTTATGTTCGTCTGGAACTCTGGGAAGCTAGACCACACCTCGGGGCGTATCTGACTACTCCAGCATCGCGTCCCCTTCTATCTCTCTCTGCAAGTTGAGAGCGTATTTCCGCGGGGGCTTGGCTTTTGCCCTGTCCTCCCTTTGTTCGCAGGCGTTCTTTTCGCGGGTTCCGTTCTGGCATGACGCCGCTCGATCCCCTTCGCCCATACTGCTACCAATGACGCGACCTTTAGGAGTAATTTTAATGGAGTAGAAAGGCCCATATCATTCCCATGAGCTGTACAGGACACTGTACGGTTTCAGTATCAATAATTTAATTAAAAACATCCGTACTGTATTTACCAATTCCCATTTTACTGAATCGATTCATTTGATTCCGTTTACGTTACTGAATCGATACAGTGATCCGATTCACGGCACATTAGAGTCACCGTTCCTATTACATCTGTGCAATGTCTACTGATAGGACAGCAGCAACAACATTCAAAGCTTGCTGCTGCCATCTGGTCTTCATTCTATGAACTGCTTTTCTACGCGTCATTTAGCTTTCAGTTTCAGGTTTCTCCTGGCAGCCACCTTTTCGCATCAAATTTTGATGTTACAAAGCCTTTCCCCCACAGTAACACCTCCATTAAATAAGTATATAGAATTAGATGAAGAAATATCTGTGCGCACAATCATCAGTGATCTGCATTTAGAGCTGTCGCCCAGGTGGGAGATTCCTCATCAATTTTTTGCCAAGTCTTTTATTACATGATTTCAAAGAACATGAAAATTTCATTGTATTCACGGTAAGTACACAATACAAAACAAACAAGTTAAAAATGAAATGCCGGAAAAAATAGGCACTTGTGTGGTACTATACATGCTCGTTATATTACAGAACAAAACTTACGTAGTTAATAATAATAATAATAATAATAATAATAATAATAATAATAATAATAATAAAAATAATAATAATAATAATAATATAATAAGTGACATAACTCAAATTGTATACACTAACTTGTGGCTTTCCCTCAGTTCTCTGAAAGTCACAACTCTATTACGTATACAGAAATAGATGTAAAAAATACCTGTGTTCGCAATAAGTAGCCTACATATTAAATATAAATCAAATAAGTTACTTTACCTCGCACCGACACAGACAGGCCTTATGGCGACAATGGGTTTGGAGTGGAAAGGAAGCGGCTGTAGCCTTAATTAAGGTACAACACCAGAATTTGCCTCGTGTGAAAATAGGAAACCACGAAAAACGCGACCCTAACCGCATGGCCAACTCGCTCGGCCATCTTTGAAAATATGTCTCTTTCATATTTTGTATAGGCTACGCGAGATGCAGAGTAGTAGCCCTGTGGTTTCCTGATTCAACATCTTATTTAAGTTATTGCGCCAGTCGACTCACTTACCCACTGTCCACGTTCACCGGTGACCTCGTGATTCGATTATCGCAGTCTTGTGCAATGATGCGACATACGAACTGAGAAAGAACTGAGCGGTTCTTCCCAATATAAAACAGACAATTTCAAGTGGTCACGAGCATGACTTATAGTCACACGGTATGCTAGAGAGTTGAGTTGAATTAATTATCGAATATCAACGGTCATAATACCGATTCATTAAACTAATACATAGAAGAACCAAATAGCAGGCCTATTTACTTGCTAGCTACTTTGGAATTATGTTTTGACTATCTTTTTAACACTGCAAACAAATCCATATATACCGTAATTTAAACTTCCCTGTAAGAAGAGGACAGTGAATGCAAATAGTATTATTTTCAAATGAGCTGAGAGCGAGAGCCCGTCTTAGCGTTCGATTCTTTCAGTGTGCCATGGCTTTGTATGTCTCGCTGCAGCGGAAGTTTGTCTCCCCGCCAATGTCCACTGTACCGATATGAAACGCGCGTGTGTTGTGTCTCACTGAGCCGTGATTGTGTGCGATTCTTTCAGTGTGCCATGGCTCTGTATGTCTCGCCCGCAGCGGAAGTTCGGCTCCCCGCTAATGTCCAGTGTGCCGATAACGAACCGTGTGTGTGTGTTGTGTCTCACTGACCTGTGAGTGAGCCGCTCAGCGCTGTCCGCTGCGAGTCAACTGAATCGCGTGCCGTGAGCTTGCCGTTCCTGTGAATCGATTTACTCGGACACTTGAATGAATCGATGCACTGCTTCGAATCATACACTCAGTAGCCGACATTAATTAGAGGTAAACATAACTAGTAGTATATATAATTTCGTGTGGCTATTTCTAGCCGAGTGCAGCCCTTGTAAGGCAGACCCTCCGATGAGGGTGGGCGGCATCTGCCATGTGTAGGTAACTGCGTGTTATTGTGGTGGAGGATAGTGTTATGTGTGGTGTGTGAGTTGCAGGGATGTTGGAGACAGCACAAACACCCAGCCCCCGGGCCATTGGAATTAACCAATGAAGGTTAAAATCCCCGACCCGGCCGGGAATCGAACCCGGGACCCTCTGAACCGAAGGCCAGTACGCTGACCATTCAGCCAACGAGTCGGACATAACTAGTACTAATTACAGTATTTAACTCTGATCTAGTATTGCAAGAACACAATTAGTTAAATTTCATTTAATATGTTTAGTAAGTTCACTAGTATTTTTACTTTTTCATTTCTTACATTAAGTCTTGAAATTAGCACTTTTCAAATCTGTATTCTGTAGGCAGTCCCTTTTTTATTTATTTCTTCTTTGTGCGTATATATTCATATTTTTGTCTCAAACATTAGTATTATTATTTTGTAGTTCTTAGTATTCTAAGTTTATCAGTTTCATAGTATTAATAAGTAATAATATGTGTGTGGTTAAGCGTAAGAAAGGGCCAGGAGTTTTAATTTCGCGACAGACAATAAAGCTTTATCTATCTATCTATCTATCTATATATATATATATATATATATATATTATGCCTGCCTCTTACGCAGAATGGTCTAGCCGAGAATCGGGACCGCCATATTCTTAACATCCAGACGCACTTGGAAGATTCAGTTGATATTGAGTTGATTCCAGATTGTGTCCTCTGATATGAAGCAGAGTTAAATTGGTACCTAATTATTTTATACATTCAAATTACACCTGTGAATAATAATAATAATAATAATAATAATAATAATAATAATAATAATAATAATAATAATAATAATTGTTCCGAGGTATCTGTGGAACAGCAGAGGTGAAAGAAGGTGCGGGGGTGAACAGGTCTCAGGCTACGAAATTAAAGTTAATTTAAAATTTAACAAGGTTATATTTTCTTTTCAAAATCAAGAAATAACAAGCATGGCAGGTACAGAGTAGCAAAGCAACAAAGAACAATTACAGTATTAACAGGATTTGGGCTTCGAGCCCCGGACTCACAATTCTTGGGCAACTAGCCCAACTTTACCCCAAAACAAGATTTAACAGAGGGGCAGAAAACCCCATTCCTGCCCAGGAGCACTTGCTCTAAATTACACAGAAAAGCCTCATCGAGGCATACACACTCAATTTTCAAAAAAGAGCCACTCGCTCTCAACTTTAAACCTATCAAAGGCCACACCAAACTCCACCTTCAAGTTGTCCTCTAAGGACATAGACACCGGGGTAAAATACCCAACCTACTGAGGTCTATCAAGTGAAAAAAAGGTTAATTACATGACCTCAAAAATAACAATTTGAGAGGAGGCGATCTGCACTCCTAATACCTTTTGTTTAAAACCTAATCTGGCTCTAGGCCGCTAATGCAAGGGCTAATCCCATACTAAAGAGGTGACTTTAGAAAGAAACGATTTACATTACGTTAAGAAAGAATTGGTTGTGAAAATAAGTTCACCTCAAAACAATATGAGTGGGAGCTCGAGAGGGTTAAGCACTCTCTATCCCAATATGTAGCTTAAAAGAGAATAGATACAAAGAGTCTTTACATTTTAGGGAAAAGTTACATGGTGGAAAAACTTCGGACCCGCCCCGAGAGTTAAACTGCTGGGCTAGCAAGAAAAGAAGTTATTAAACGGCCATTACCTTGTTGTTGAACTGCTGCCCGAAGAAAGAGGCGCTTCCCGCCCCCTGCTACGTACTTTACACTTTGAAAGTTGGTACTGAAGTGGCGCAGAGACCCGAAAATCAGCAGTTTATATACTCTCGCGGAAAGTTCGAGGCGTTTCAGGAATGAGAACACCCGCGCACAAAAACTTTATTGGCTAGGGTTAAGCAAGACATTCAAGTTGGAGAAGATACACCTGATTGGTTATAAATTAATTAAAGAAATTCGGGATTGGCTAAATTCAAAACAAGGGGAAAGAAAGGGTTATACAGCCAACTTAAACAATAACAGAAAGAAATTTAACAAGGAGCAAACTTTTGAAATAAAAATTTCGCCAAAAACAGTTCTTTCACTTCGCACTAGGGTGCACATTGTAGTTCTTCAGTAGTGTCCTCTAGAAGAGAAAGTTCACACTTCTTACTACAGGTAAAACAAAAATACATCGAAAATGGCCCAGTTCAGAAACTTCAAAATTTCCAAGTAGTGAATTCTTCTGAGAAACTTGAAAATTAAAACATTAGATAAAGTTCAGACTTCCTCCAGTAGGGGAGTTTCAACTGGCGCAAAGTTTGAATTAGCGGCGTGGAGGTGTACCGTCCGGTACAGGCCTTCCCCCCCCCCCAAAAGTCCCTCCAGGGGTGACACATGAAATTGTTTGAAAACAAGGTCCAAGTTATGATGTTGCTATGGAGAGTAATTGCCGAAGTATTTACCAACAAATTTTCTTAAAATGATTGGATCCAAATTCTGGTAGTAACTGTTGAAGTAATGTCTTTATGTTTGTAGAAGTTGAATTCAGGAGGAAAAACATTAAATTCTTGAAAGAGAAGAAAATTTTTTAAGTCCACCAGATATTGCATTAAAATCCAAAAGGGTAATAATTGTTGAACAGGAATGTCCATATAGCTGAATATGTACTTTAAACGTTGATCAGTTTGACGGCCAGACCAGCCGCCGCTGCTTGAGTTCAGAGAAGGCCGCTCGGACCCCTCAAGTACCCTGAGATACCGCTCGCCCGCACTATGAGAGGAGTAGTGGTGCTGAAGCACGCCGCGCCCGCGGCGAACATACAGGTCGCGGGCCAGTTACAGGTTGTGCGCCTCACGTCAGCCTTGGCCGGGAGGAGGACCCCGGTTCGCCGTACACAGGTTGGCCTCACTGGAGAAGGGCGGACCCGTACCCTGCCTCAGGAGCGGTACGGCGCCGCGCTGCTGCGGGGGCACTGAAACATTAAAGCTCGGCGGCAGAATTTTGTTGGACCATCATCTTTTTGAGGGCACAGGCTTTGTGGAGAGGTTGAGGGGCCAGCGGCGTGCAGATATTCATGGCATTTATAAGCCACTGTGTATTGTGGAGCAGGAGACGGGAGCGTGGTAATGGCCGTGGCAAGGACAGGATGGCAGTTTAACTAATCGGGGAAGTTTACAAAAAATAATTACACTTAAAGGAAACAGATCCCAAGGGCAGAAGGCCTAACAGGTGAAACCCCTCAAAAAAAAAAAATATAACCTTCCTATTTCTTTTAAAATTATATGAAGCACGTTAACACAGAAATTATACAGGTTTCACCTGTGACAGGTGAACCCTAAATATCCTCTCGGTGGCTGGATTGCTTAACAAT